>NC_035177.2:8028834-8056955 GCF_001659605.2 Manihot esculenta | reverse complement strand
AATCTGACCTTTTCTTTAAATATTACTTTGCTTTTAGAAATCAATAAGGGCCCATTGCTTTTAATTTGCTATGTGATATTGTTTGAATGGTTTAGGTCCGTAATTGCTTAGGTTGTTCAAATACACATTTAATCAGGTTGCATAATCTAAACTTGACCACGCGGTTGGCAAGGATAGAATTAGGTTTCTCTAAGTCTTAATGCAATCAACAGTTGTTCGATGCTACAATGCCCCAAGGACGTTCCTTGGCAACTTGTTGATTAGTGTTTGATTAGCGAACGTTTCCTAATCAAACTAGAACTAAGGAGGAATTTGGATTGTGAGAAGCGTTTTCCACAACCAAAACTAATTTATTAAAGTCAAATAGGAGTCTTTAAGAAATCAATGATCAATTCTGAACAAACTGAATAACACTCACACTTCAGCTAGAATCTCTCTCTTATTGATTTACTCATCTTTAAAT
Source organism: Manihot esculenta (assembly GCF_001659605.2). Taxonomy (NCBI): domain Eukaryota; kingdom Viridiplantae; phylum Streptophyta; class Magnoliopsida; order Malpighiales; family Euphorbiaceae; genus Manihot; species Manihot esculenta. The sequence continues at coordinate 8,056,492 of NC_035177.2, read as the reverse complement.
TATTGCTTTCTTTTGCTATTTTATTTTAATCATCAAATCAAAACCCCCCCTTTTATTTATTTGCTATTTACCTAGTCATTATTAGGAAAAACATTGGTGTCAATTCCCTGTGGTTCGACCCTATTACCACTATCTACAAGTTTATTGTTGATTGTTTAATAGGTTTATTTTTGACGGCTTCGACAACCGCCTATCAAAAATTGGCGCCGTTGCCGGGGAATTGATAAAAACTAACGTATTTTCCCTTTATGACCAGGTTTGGCCGTAAAGACACTCTTCTTTACGACCCTGAGATTGAAAAAACTGCCAAGCACTTAAGGAAGCAAGCAAATTTGAGGAACCAAGCCTCAAAAGCGTCTTCATCAGCAACACCATCTCACAGAGCTGTTGCTACACCTGCTGATTTTTCTGCACCAGCTGAAGCACTTGCTGTCACATCTGCCCCTGCTGCAGAAATTTTTGCACCAGCAGACTCGCCTACAGCCACTACTGCATTTGAACCTGATACCCGATTCCAGGTTATGGCAGAAAATCCAGCTATGGCAGCACCACCTGCTGCACCTGTAGAAGCTGAAAATCAAGCTAGAAACTTGCTTGTCCAAGTACCTCAGCCACGGGAAAGAACTCTCGGAGAGCTAGATGAACCAGAAGGAGATCTAGTACCCTTATGCATTGCATATCCCCCATTGACAGCACCTTTTGAGCTTAAGACAGGTCTGATCCATCTCCTTCCCAAATTCAGAGGCTTAGAAAATGAAGATCCTCACAAGCATTTGAAGGCATTCCATGTGGTGTGCTCCACCTTGAGACCCCAAGGTATTCCAGAAGAGGATATCAAACTTAGAGCCTTCCCTTTTTCCCTTGAAGACTATGCCAAAGAATGGCTATTCTACTTGCCACCCGGATCCATCACATCATGGGCTGATATGGTGAGAGCATTCTTGAAAAAATTCTTCCCTACCTCAAAAGCCATTGGCATCCGTCGAGAAATAAGTGGCATAAGGCAAAAGCACTCTGAAGACTTGTATGAATACTGGGAAAGGTTCAAAAGGTTGTGCACAAGCTGCCCTCAACATGATATTTCTGACAAATCTCTCATTCACTACTTCTATGGAGGTTTGCTACCCTCAGAAAGAAAATTTATTGACGCAGCCTGTGGAGGATCAATTGAGAAAAAATCAGCTCGAGAGATGAGAGACTTAATTTCCACCATGGCTGCAGCTTCTCAGCAATTTGGAGATCAAGAGCAGCCATCAAGAAGAGTGAATGAGGTGAGTACATCTGATTTGGCATCCCAAATTTCTGATCTCACCAATGCTGTCCGTAGCCTTGTTGTGGGTCAAACCCAACAAGTCCAGCAGATTCAGCAGCCCAAGACATGTGGAATATGTGCCAACAACCACCCAACTGATCTATGTCCTTCCCTTCAAGAGGAGGACCAGCAAGTCAATGCTATTGGAGGCTTCAATGGGCAAAGAAGGTATGATCCCTATGCAAATACTTACAATCCAGGTTGGAGGGACCATCCAAATTTCAGTTATGCAAGGGGACAGCAATATCCAAGCTACCAGCAAAGAAACCAAGCTCAAGCTGCACCTCAGAATTCTAATGCATCTTTTGAAGAGATTGTGAAAAATTTGGCAAATTCTGTGCAGAATCTTGAGAAACAAATGGGGCAAATGGCTTCATCCTTGAACAAGATTGAATCACAAGGGAAGCTACCTTACCAAACTGAGGTAAATCCAAGGCAAAATGCTAGTGCCATCACATTGAGGAGTGGAAAGGAGTTGCAAGACAATAGGGCTGAAAAAGTGCAAAAACAGGGCATGGAAGAAATTCTGCCAGAAAGTGATCAGGGCAGTGATTTGCCCAGTTTGCTTGTAGAAACTGACCCGATCGCTGGGCAAACTAAGCTGTCCAGCAGTGATTTGCCCAATTCTCCAGAGAAAGCAGAAAGAGATTTGCCCAAATCAACAGACCAGGCAGAATCAAGTCAAAGACAAAAACAGCAACCTATGGAGAAATTCAAGGTACCTCCTCCCTTCCCAAAGAGATTTGCAAGGTCCCAAAAGGAGAAAGAGGAAAAAGAGATATTGGAGACACTTCGCAAAGTGGAAATTAACATTCCTCTACTTGATGCTGTGAAGCAAATTCCAAGGTATGCCAAATTTCTCAAAGAACTATGCACAAACCGAAGGAAACTTGCTGAACGTGAAAAGGTAAGTGTGGGGGAGTGTGTTTCAGCTGTCATCCAAAGAAAACTACCAGTCAAATGCAAGGATAGAGGAATGTTTGCGGTTTCATGCAAAATAGGCAATGTGGGAATAAAGAAGGCCATGTGTGACCTTGGAGCTTCAATAAATGTCATGCCTCTGTCTATTTTTAACTTGTTGAATGCAGGTACACTCAAGGGCACCAGCATTGTGATCCAATTAGCTGATCGGTCCATTGTCTACCCCAAGGGAGTACTTGAAGATGTGTTGGTACAAGTGGACCAATTAGTCTTTCCAGTAGATTTTTATGTTATTGACATGGAGGAAGACAAGAGCAACACCACCTCTGATATCCTACTTAGGAGACCATTCTTGAGCACAGCAAGAACAAAAATTGATGTGCATGATGGCACATTGACTATGGAGTTTGAAGGGGAAGTTATCAAATTTAATGTTTATGATGCCATGAAATTCCCCAATGATGTTTCTCATGTTTATGGACTTGATGTTATTGATAATTTAAGTCAAGAAGTTTTTGATTTTGATCAAGAAAACTTACTTTATGAAGGTCTTTGCAGGAAAGGAAAAGTGGACAGCAACATCTCTGAAGAAGACAAAACAGCAGACTGTTGTAACTTGCTGGATGTGGGTGATTTGCCCAGTGATTTGCCCAGAACACCAGAAAATCTGCTCAAATCACCGCTCAAATCGGACAGCAGGCAGACAGAAAACCAGCAGACAGAAAAGGCACCAGAACTGAAACCCTTGCCTAACCACCTCAAATATGCCTACTTGGGAGCTGGAAATACACTTCCAGTAATCATCTCCAACCAGCTCAGCCAAGAAGAAGAGGAAAAGCTCCTAGATGTGTTGAGGAAACACAAGAAGGCAATTGGGTGGACATTGGAGGACATAAAGGGTATCTCACCCTCAATGTGCATGCATCGGATACTTATGGAGGATGAGTGCAAACCTGTTCGTGAGGCACAAAGAAGGCTGAATCCACCTATGATGGAGGTTGTAAAGAAGGAGATTATGAAGCTCCTAGACATTGGGGTAATCTACCCCATTTCTGACAGTAAATGGGTGAGTCCCATCCATGTGGTACCAAAGAAGACCGGGATTACTATTGTCCCTAATTCTGAAGGAGAGCTAGTACCCACTCGTGTACAAAATGGGTGGAGAGTTTGCATGGACTACAAGAAGCTCAACACAGCCACAAGGAAGGACCATTTTCCCTTGCCCTTCATGGACCAAATGCTTGAGAGACTTGCTGGAAAAAGCCACTACTGCCTCCTTGATGGATATTCTGGATTTTATCAAATCCCAGTTGCACCAGAAGATCAAGAAAAGACCACTTTCACATGCCCATTTGGCACATTCGCATTCAGGAGGATGCCCTTTGGTCTTTGCAATGCACCAGCCACTTTCCAAAGATGCATGATGAGCATTTTTTCTGACTATGTGGAGAGGATCATTGAAGTCTTCATGGATGACTTTACGGTGTATGGCAACTCATTCCATGAATGCCTAGCCAACTTGGAGAAGATACTTCAAAGGTGTTTGGAGACAAACTTGGTTCTCAACTATGAGAAATGCCACTTCATGGTCAGCCATGGCTTAATCTTAGGCCATATTGTTTCAGCAAAAGGGATTGAGGTGGACAAAGCCAAAGTTGACACCATCAAAAATCTGCCCTACCCAACCAGCATTAGGGAGATTCGATCATTCCTTGGACATGCTGGTTTTTACAGGAGGTTTATCAAAGATTTTTCTAAAATAACTCAGCCTCTTTGCAGATTGTTACAGCAGGATGTACCCTTCAACTTTGATGACAGCTGCAAATCAGCCTTTGATCTGATCAAATCACTCCTAATTTCTGCCCCAGTCATCCAGCCACCTGATTGGAACCTTCCATTTGAGATAATGTGTGATGCCAGCAACTTTGCTGTAGGTGCAGTATTGGGACAGCGTATAGGTAACTCTCCTCATGTCATTCACTATGCCTCACGCACCCTAGATGCTGCACAATGCAATTATTCCACCACAGAGAAAGAGTTGCTGGCTGTTGTGTTTGCATTGGAGAAGTTTAGACCCTATCTACTTGGGACAAAGGTGATTATATACTCAGATCATGCTGCACTAAGGTACTTAATCAAGAAAAAGGAGTCCAAGCCTAGGCTGGTGAGATGGATACTGCTGTTACAAGAGTTTGATTTGGAAATCCGTGACAAGAAAGGCAAGGAGAACCTTGTAGCTGATCACCTCAGCAGAATTCTGACTGAGATGGAGACATGCCCCATCAATGAGACCTTCCCTGATGAGCACCTCTTTGCTGTCCAAGAAGAGGAACCATGGTATGCTGATATTGTCAATTTCCTTGCCATAGGTGATTTGCCTACTGATTTGCCCAAACACATAAGAGACAAGATCAAGAAAGAGGAAAAATATTATGTGTGGGATGAGCCTTACCTGTGGAAGCATTGTGCAGACCAAGTCATAAGGAGATGCATCCCAAATCATGAAATCACTTCTGTTCTAACTTTCTGCCACTCCTACAGCTGTGGGGGTCACTTTGGGCCACGCAAGACAGCCTTGAAAGTCCTTGAAAGTGGGTTATTTTGGCCTAACATATTTAGAGATGCTTATTTATTTTGTAGGTCATGTGCAAGATGCCAACAAACAGGAAACCTTGGCAAAAGAAGTGAAATGCCTCAAGCACCCATCATGGTATGTGAAATCTTTGACATATGGGGCATTGACTTCATGGGACCATTCCCACCTTCCTTTGGCAACACCTACATATTACTTGCTGTGGATTATGTGTCCAAGTGGATTGAGGCAAAAGCAACAAGAGCTGATGATGCAAAAACAGTGGGTGATTTTGTAAAATCCCACATTTTCTCAAGATTTGGACTGCCCAAAGCCATAATCAGTGACCGAGGCACCCATTTTTGCAACAAGGTAGTAGAAACTCTCCTCAAGAAGCACCATGTCATCCATAGAACATCTACTGCTTATCATCCTCAAACAAATGGGCTGGCTGAAGTATCAAATAGGGAGATCAAGTCCATCTTGGAGAAAACGGTCTGCCCAAATCGCAAGGACTGGAGTATACGCCTCAATGATGCCTTATGGGCATATAGAACAGCATACAAAACTCCAATTGGGATGTCTCCATATAGGCTGATTTATGGGAAAGCATGCCACCTACCTGTGGAACTTGAACACAAAGCCTATTGGGCTGTGAAGAGCTGCAATCTTGATGTAAAAGAGGCTGGAGTTCACAGAAAACTGCAGATTCAAGAGCTTGAAGAGATCAGGCGTGATGCATATGAAGCCTCATGGGATTATAAAGCAAGGACCAAAGCCTTCCATGACAAGAACATCTCCAGAAAACACTTCCAGGTTGGTGATAAGGTTTTGCTTTTTGATTCAAGGTTCAAACTATTCCCTGGAAAGCTTCGGTCAAGGTGGATTGGACCATTCTTGGTTGAACATGTCTATCCACATGGAGCTGTTGACATTCGGAGCCCACAAACAAGCAAAGGTTTCAAAGTTAATGGGCATCGTTTGAAGAGATTCTATGAAGGTTTTACTGTCCATGTTGTGGAGGAGGTCCCCTTGGATCCCCCTTCCCCAGATTGCTGAACAAGACACTGAAGTCCAGCCCAAGACAGAAAACAGGGCGCTACTGGGAGGCAGCCCAGAGGCAGTGATTTGCCCAGTGATTTGCCCACGTTTTGCTCAAATCGCCGGGCAAATCGACTGAAGGTACCATAATCACAAGTGATAGGGGCAGTGATTTGCCCAATTGCCCAGATAAACTGACCAGATCACCGGTCCAATCGCAAGATAGAGCACGCCATCAGCAACAGGCGTGAACAGTACCAGTACAGCAATTGCAAAAGAAGAGTGATCTGGCCCAGTGATTTGCCCACTGCTTGCCCAAATCACTGGGCAAACCACCATGTCAATAATCAAGAGGGCCAGCATTAAATGATCAGGGCAGATTCACATACCCAAATCACTTTAAGTAGTCTTTTCTTTTATATTTTATTCTTTTACTTTTTACGCTAACTACTGTTTCCTCTTCTTCTTCTTCGAGCTTTCTCTTCTCCGACCACCACTCAGCCACCGGCAAACTCAAGACCACCATGGTAAGAATCAAGATGAGGGCCACCGGCGGACCATTCATGTGGAAGAAATTAGGGCTACCCAAACCACCCACTCCCTCTGACAGTGACGATGAAGCGTGGGACGCACCTCCACCAGCCACCGCCAGCGCCGAAACACCACCGGCCACAAGCACAGGAACAGGACGCACCGATTCACCGGCCGCCCAGATATATCGCCGGCAAAAGAAACGGCAAAGAACGTCGCCACCACCATCCACAACAGCCTCGACGGCAAACCCTGCCGGCGAAATACTGCCTGAATCCACCACTTCCTCCAGCCACGGCCAGAAACGGCCAAGAACTCAGTCGCCACCTCCACCGCCGAGATCAGAGCCAGAACCACAAACCGCCATTGCCACACATCCCACAGTTCACGAGGAAGGCGGTGCGCCCAGTGATGCGCCCAGTAATTTGCCCACTGATACGTCCACAGACTTGCCAAGCGCTATGCCCAGCAATGTGCCCAGCGATTTGCCCACTGATTCCACCAGCGCTTTGCCCAATGATACGCCCACTGATGCGCCCACGGACTTACCAAGTGATGAGCCTGGCGATGTGCCCAGCGACACACTCAGTGATATGCCCAGCAATTTGCCCAGCGATTTGCCCAGGCCAGCACACCCAGCTCACATCGTCAAAGCACTGACATTCAATAAAATTTCTGAGAGCACCAGGCTGCTTAAAATCTCATCCCTACCATATCACCCAGGTAAGCATATCCATCATGCCACCCTTGGAGCACTGAGACTCCATTCCCAGGTACGTTCTCTAATTTCTGCTATTGGCTGGGACTCTTTCTTTTTCCTGCGCATGCCCTCTTTCCTGGAACTCACACAGGAGTTCTTCACTACATTTTATTTCGATAAACCTGCCATGCACAACATACACACACCAGGAACTATTGGATTTAGGTTACTGGGAAAGCGATTTCGCTTATCCCTGCAGGAATTCAGCATAGCCATGGGCTGTGAATGCCCACAGTCCACCTGGGACTTCCCTGCTGAGTTTGATCCAAGCTCTGTGTACTTGGAATTGAGTGATAATCCACCAGAACCATACTCACCCACTAGGTCCAAGGACCTATACCTCAGCAATCCCAGTCTGAAATACCTTCACAGGTTCCTGGCATACACATTCTCTGGGAGGAAGGATGCTTCCAACATCCTGACCAGAACTGAGTTATATATTCTTTGGTGCATGCACACACATAGGAAAATACATCTGGGATACTGGGTTGCCACCCAATTATCTAGCATCATTCAGTATAACAGGCCACTGATTTTTGGCCCCTTGATCACTGCCATTGCAGTGCATCTAAAACTTTTGCACCCAGCATATACTGACCTCTCCCCCACCCCCAAAACAAACCCCTTGGACCTACGCACATTGGATGATATGGGGTTGCTTTGTAAGGTGGGGGATGTTTTTTCCATTGCACCTGCAGGTCCAGTAACGCCACGCCATGAGCGTGTTTTCAGGAGGAAGAAAGCCACCATAAGCACCACCACCCAGCAGCCAGCCACTATAACAGCCCCTGCAGAAGAGACAACACAAGCAATAGGGCAGGAACCTGCAAATGAACCACATCCAGCAGCCCCCCAGCAGGATGCTCCTCAGCCACCTGAAGACGAAGCCCCCAACCAGACAGTAGAGGCTCGTCTCAGTAGGATTGAAGAACGAATGCAAAGGATGGAGCACTTGTTGGACCTGCTGGTGGACCATTTTCTGCCCCAGCACCATGACAGATAGCAATCTGCCCAGTGATTTGCCCAGTACTTGCTCAAGTAACTGGTCAAATCACTCACTGGCCAGGGAGTACCTTTCCCTTTTCTCCTTCATTTTTCTATATATTTATGCTTACACATTGAGGACAATGTCTAGAATAGGTGTGGGGGTGTTTAGAGAATATTTTGCACAAGATTTCACCATATTTAGTTTTCTTTTACATTCTTTTTGTTGTTTTTTGCATTATTTTTACCCCTTTTTGCACACACACTGAATTTTGTCTTAGCTTTTGCTCTGCTCAACATAGATAACAAGGTTGAAAGAGTGCCCTTATCTCATGACCCCATTGATTATCCAACCCTTTAAACCTAAATTGAACCATGCACAGTGTGTAGCCTTTACTTAGGAAAGGAAAATAAAATACATGCAATAAAAGTTAATGTAATTCTCTTTGAGTTGATTTGCCCAAATTGATATAAAAAGGAAAAGGAAAAAGAAAAACTCAGCAAATCAAAAAGCACAACCTGTTCCTATGATCTAAGGCTATGAACTGAGCTAATAGTCACTTGGACAAGTGACCAACTGAGTAACCGGAGGTGTATTACCCATGTGCACCGTCGCGTAAAAAGGTTGGTGACTTTTCAAGCATAAAATAAAGTTTCGATGGTCTAAGATTATGAACAGAGCTAGTAGCCACTTGGATAAGTGACCAACTGAGTAACCGGGGGTGTATCACCCATATGCACCATCGCGTAAAAAGGTTGGTGACTTTTTCAGGCAAGGATAAAAAGTGCTGGTAATTAAAAATGCTTAAAATAGGGCAAGTCACTCTTGAGGGATTGCATTAAACCTAATATAAATTAATAAGCATGATCAAATAAAAAACTTTCCCTTGGCCATGGTGAGCGATAGGAAACAAGGAAAGAAGGGGACAACCTTAGTACATGCATCCTACACTGTAGTGTTTCAATTTAGGAGTCTAGGGGGGGCTGATTAAGTGGTACTTAGGCTCTAAGGAAAAAGAGGGCTTGATTGGCTAAGTTATTTGTTGCTTGAGGACAAGCAAAAAGCTAGGTGTGGGGGTATTTGATCAGGAATAATTTAGCCACATTTTTATCATAATTATTATTGCTTGTTTACACATTTTTCAGTTTAATTTATGGTTTTTATCTTGTTTTTACAGAAAAGGAAGAAACTGGAAAATGGAAGAAAAAGTGCAGAAAATTCACAAAAGGATGATTTGCCCAGTGATTTGCCCAAGAATCTGCTCCAATCACTGCCCCAATCAAGCTAAAGCAGAAACCCGGAGGCAACAGGCAGCAGTGATTTGCCCAGTGATTTGCCCCAGACACTCGAAGATCACTGGCCAAATCACTCGCAGAGACATAGAAGACTGACTCACAGAGGTAGTGATTTGCCCAGTGATTTGCCCACTGCTCGCCCAAATCACAGGGCAAATCACTTTGACAGCAGAAACTTACAGCAGAGCGGGAAAATGGACAGAAAACAGAAATTTGATTTTTCAGAAGTCCAAATCCAATCCAATCACTTCCAACACAAGACCAAGAGCCACGAAAGAGTCTCTCACCCAAGGAATTCCAATTACAATCAAATTCAACATCAAAAGAGGAGTCCAAGATCAAATCAAAAAGGGATTTTGAAACCCTAGATGAATAAAATTCTGCAACTATAAAAGGAGAACCTCCAAGCCAGCAATCTCATCTTCTGATCAGCCTCATCCAGCATCTCTCCCTCGCCAGAAACTCTGCAGTTGTTCTTCTTTATTTTCTTTTCATCTTTTTGTGTATTTAGTCCACCATGAGTGGCTAAGTTCCTTGTTTCTAGTTGAAGTTGTGAATATTCAGAATTGTGATGAATTGGGAGGTTTAATACTCCATTGTTGAACTCTTGTTTGTTTCAATATTTATGCAATCTGATCTCTTCTATAAATATTACTTGCTTTTAGAATCAATAAGGGCCCATTGCTTCTAATTTGCTAAGTGGTATTGTTTGAATGGTTTAGGTCCGTAATTGCTTAGGTTGTTCAAATACACATTTAATCAGGTTGCATAATCTAAACTTGACCACGCGGTTGGCAAGGATAGAATTAGGTTTCTCTAAGTCTTAATGCAATCAACAGTTGTTCGATGCTACAATGCCCCAAGGACGTTCCTTGGCAACTTGTTGATTAGTGTTTGATTAGCGAACGTTTCCTAATCAAACTAGAACTAAGGAGGAATTTGGATTGTGAGAAGCGTTTTCCACAACCAAAACTAATTTATTGAAGTCAAATAGGAGTCTTTAAGAAATCAATGATCAATTCTGAACAAACTGAATAACTCTCACACTTCAGCTAGAATCTCTCTCTTATTGATTTACTCATCTTTACATTATTGCTTTCTTTTGCTATTTTATTTTAATCATCAAATCAAAACCCCCTTTTTATTTATTTGCTATTTACCTAGTCATTATTAGGAAAAACATTGGTGTCAATTCCCTGTGGTTCGACCCTATTACCACTATCTACAAGTTTATTGTTGATTGTTTAATAGGTTTATTTTTGACGGCTTCGACAACCGCCTATCAGTTCTCCCACAATATTCTGGACGTATTAGACGCGAAACGAGCCCGGAGACCGCACCCGCAATTCATTTCCTCACGCGTGCATGTAGGACAAAATTTTGACAAGTACAGTGCAACATGATAAGAGGAAAACAGAAAAAGAAAAAAAGAACTAACAGGCCGTTATTCCGTCTTTTCTCCTTTGGTACCTGAAGGCGCATCGTATTATTTTACGTGTACTTGATTTTAGCGTCGAAAATATGCTCAGCTTCGATTTTAATTATTTATTTATAATGGAACGCAAATATAAAAAAGAAAAAAAAAAGAAAAGGAAAAGAAAGAAAGAAATTCACAATAATAATCTCCGAACATCTTAATATGAGACTTCATCTCTTCACAACGGGATATATGTATATATATATTTCTCCTTTTTCCCGAAACAAATAAATACTTCTTGAATAAATGAATAAAGAATTGAAAAAAGAATCAGCACAGTTACATAGCCGATCACGGATAAATGGTTTATTAGGAAAATAAATTATGCTAGAAAAGCGAAAGGATAAATATTTAGAACAACCTGATATATATTTTTGAACAGCATTATTTTAATTGAAAAGGAAAATGAATTTTGAATTATAATGCTAAGCCCATGACTACAGGAAAATAAATTCCATTATATCAAATTTATTAATTTCAAATTATAGCGTTTCAATTAAAAAGTATCATCTTGAACTTTGATATAGTTGAATTTTAACACCGCAACATAATTTACAGCGCGTTTTAATTTTGAATTTTGACACTATTAAATTACTAAGTTCATTCAATAATATATCTTTTATTATTTCATCTTGCATTCCAAGTTTTATATGTTGATTAACTTTTCAAATAGAAATAGAGGACTTAAAGAAGTATTTATATAGTATTTAATATCAATTGATTTTCTTTTAATATATCTTTTAATATCAATTGATATATTCAGTAATTGGTGAGCTTTTATATTTGTTTAAGTAAAATGAAGCACATTGTTTAATAGGTAAATTTTTTAAATTGATTTTCTATTTTGGATAGAGCTAAATTGAAATCATATCTGACTATGTTTATTTAAATTTAAAAAGTGTAATGATAGTCTTGTAAAATTACTATACTGTGCGTCAGACAAATGAGAAACATTCTCCGTTTAAATTAAGAATCAACAAGTGAGTGCATTAACATCCTCTCGGAATCAACTTTCCTATAATCTTAGGCTTAACATTTGTACAAATAGATTTTGCAGGACCCTTAGATCCGGTGTACTGGAGGTTAACGTTAGAAAGTTCAACGTTCTTGCATGGTACGCTGCTGCTGCATGTCAATTGAACGGCTGTGGGCGTTCTTGACGATCCTCGAATATTCTTGAAGATGACGTCGCTTATTTTAACTTTTGATGGCATCTGCAAAAAGTCGCAATATTTTAGCATAATTGTAACACACCCATATATATAAATTCTCCTTCTTGTTGTGAAAAAATAAAAATTGAAAAGTTACCTTGCGATTGCATTCGTTATGCGGGCAGTACATTTGATCTATAATGATGGGATTGCTGACGTTTTGCATGACGATATCCTCGAACTGGATATTCGACACACTGCCACCATGCAATGCGGGCCAAGTCTTAATTCTCACGCCATTGTCGGTGTCGTATATTGTGCAATTCTTCACATAAATTCCAGACACAGGTTCTTCCTTCTCGTACTTTCCTAAACTTCCAATACTAATGCCATGCCCGTGTCCGCACCTTACGTTTGTGATTCGTACTTGCCTGCTCCCCCGGCCAGTGGAGATGCAATCATCACCGGTCATAATGTTTGAATCAATAATGTTGATCTCCTCCGACCGTCCAATGTGAATTCCATCCGTGTTGGGACTATGCCCCGGCGCTTTCACCGAAAATCGCTGGAAGGTAAGGTTTTTGCTGCCGAGGAGATTGACGTGGAACTGCTTGCTATCTATGGATGTCACGTCCTCGACTATGCTGTTGGTGACGAAGTCAAACCTTAGGTTCTGATACAGTTTTGATAGAACAGTTACGCAGAGAAAACGTAGTTAGTATTACTGCCATGAACGGGCCTATGAATGACCGTTAGTAAAGTAGCGTTCGGATTTTCTTACAACTGGAAGTGCTTTCTTGCATCCGCCGCCACAGCTCTCCCGCTGCCAAGCAATTTCTCCTTGTCCGTCGAAGGCCCCACCACCGGATACTGTTAATCGGTCCAGGTATCTCAATGTAACCCAGCTATTCTTGCGGTGCTGGCTAGCTTTTGCTGGCGCCACCAACGTTCCTTCCACTTGAAGATGCATGGCACCCTTGCAAGGGCCTAGCAAATCCACCACGCCTAATGAGTACTTCCCTTTTGGTATCACGACTTTTCCGGAACCCGCTGCTCCACAAGCCCCCTTCCACGCACTCAGTAAAGCCTAAAAACGAAAACGGCAATGAAAGACCTGACAGCAATAATCTAGGAAATACCGTCGCGATATCGAGAACCGAGTTTACTTTCATACCTTAGTGATATCCGACCCCTCCTTCGCACCATATTTTGTGACATCAAAGGTATTGGGCTGAGCTCCGCTGGTAAAGGCGAACAGTAACACCAAATATGCTGCGCACACATGTACCTTGGAACCCATATCTCTCTTTTCAAGGCGCTTCCTCTCCTTCGATATCTACAGCCTATATTGATTTCTAAATGTTTGTGCATTTCTCCTCCTCTGTAAGGCCTTTTATATTTCAGGCGGCTCGTTTAATTTACTCAAGGTTTATTACAGGCTGTAGCATTTTCATACATCCCGTTTTCTGTTTTTCCTTTTTGTTTTGCGTTAAATGTTTTGAGCTTAAAAAAAAAAAGGCCTACGTACGCTAACCTGCAACTAAAAACTACAACTTCCGCATTTCTCTCTAACATATTCTTTTATATTGGAACCCTGTATAACTTATGCAACAACCTCTTCGTTCTCCCACAATATTCTGGACGTATTGGACGCGAAACGAGCCCGGAGACCGCACCCGCAATTCATTTCCTCACGCGTGCATGTAGGACAAAATTTTGACAAGTACAGTGCAACATGATAAGAGGAAAACAGAAAAAGAAAAAAAGAACTAACAGGCCGTTATTCCGTCTTTTCTCCTTTGGTACCTGAAGGCGCATCGTATTATTTTACGTGTACTTGATTTTAGCGTCGAAAATATGCTCAGCTTCGATTTTAATTATTTATTTATAATGGAACGCAAATATAAAAAGAAAAAAAAAAGAAAAGGAAAAGAAAGAAAGAAATTCACAATAATAATCTCCGAACATCTTAATATGAGACTTCATCTCTTCACAACGGGATATATGTATATATATATTTCTCCTTTTTCCCGAAACAAATAAATACTTCTTGAATAAATGAATAAAGAATTGAAAAAAGAATCAGCACAGTTACATAGCCGATCACGGATAAATGGTTTATTAGGAAAATAAATTATGCTAGAAAAGCGAAAGGATAAATATTTAGAACAACCTGATATATATTTTTGAACAGCATTATTTTAATTGAAAAGGAAAATGAATTTTGAATTATAATGCTAAGCCCATGACTACAGGAAAATAAATTCCATTATATCAAATTTATTAATTTCAAATTATAGCGTTTCAATTAAAAGTATCATCTTGAACTTTGATATAGTTGAATTTTAACACCGCAACATAATTTACAGCGCGTTTTAATTTTGAATTTTGACACTATTAAATTACTAAGTTCATTCAATAATATATCTTTTATTATTTCATCTTGCATTCCAAGTTTTATATGTTGATTAACTTTTCAAATAGAAATAGAGGACTTAAAGAAGTATTTATATAGTATTTAATATCAATTGATTTTCTTTTAATATATCTTTTAATATCAATTGATATATTCAGTAATTGGTGAGCTTTTATATTTGTTTAAGTAAAATGAAGCACATTGTTTAATAGGTAAATTTTTTAAATTGATTTTCTATTTTGGATAGAGCTAAATTGAAATCATATCTGACTATGTTCATTTAAATTTAAAAAGTGTAATGATAGTCTTGTAAAATTACTATACTGTGCGTCAGACAAATGAGAAACATTCTCCGTTTAAATTAAGAATCAACAAGTGAGTGCATTAACATCCTCTCGGAATCAACTTTCCTATAATCTTAGGCTTAACATTTGTACAAATAGATTTTGCAGGACCCTTAGATCCGGTGTACTGGAGGTTAACGTTAGAAAGTTCAACGTTCTTGCATGGTACGCTGCTGCTGCATGTCAATTGAACGGCTGTGGGCGTTCTTGACGATCCTCGAATATTCTTGAAGATGACGTCGCTTATTTTAACTTTTGATGGCATCTGCAAAAAGTCGCAATATTTTAGCATAATTGTAACACAACCATATATATAAATTCTCCTTCTTGTTGTGAAAAAATAAAAATTGAAAAGTTACCTTGCGATTGCATTCGTTATGCGGGCAGTACATTTGATCTATAATGATGGGATTGCTGACGTTTTGCATGACGATATCCTCGAACTGGATATTCGACACACTGCCACCATGCAATGCGGGCCAAGTCTTAATTCTCACGCCATTGTCAGTGTCGTATATTGTGCAATTCTTCACATAAATTCCAGACACAGGTTCTTCCTTCTCGTACTTTCCTAAACTTCCAATACTAATGCCATGCCCGTGTCCGCACCTTACGTTTGTGATTCGTACTTGCCTGCTCCCCCGGCCAATGGAGATGCAATCATCACCGGTCATAATGTTTGAATCAATAATGTTGATCTCCTCCGACCGTCCAATGTGAATTCCATCCGTGTTGGGACTATGCCCCGGCGCTTTCACCGAAAATCGCTGGAAGGTAAGGTTTTTGCTGCCGAGGAGATTGACGTGGAACTGCTTGCTATCTATGGATGTCACGTCCTCGACTATGCTGTTGGTGACGAAGTCAAACCTTAGGTTCTGATACAGTTTTGATAGAACAGTTACGCAGAGAAAACGTAGTTAGTATTACTGCCATGAACGGGCCTATGAATGACCGTTAGTAAAGTAGCGTTCGGATTTTCTTACAACTGGAAGTGCTTTCTTGCATCCGCCGCCACAGCTCTCCCGCTGCCAAGCAATTTCTCCTTGTCCGTCGAAGGCCCCACCACCGGATACCGTTAATCGGTCCAGGTATCTCAATGTAACCCAGCTATTCTTGCGGTGCTGGCTAGCTTTTGCTGGCGCCACCAACGTTCCTTCCACTTGAAGATGCATGGCACCCTTGCAAGGGCCTAGCAAATCCACCACGCCTAATGAGTACTTCCCTTTTGGTATCACGACTTTGCCGGAACCCGCTGCTCCACAAGCCCCCTTCCACGCACTCAGTAAAGCCTAAAAACGAAAACGGCAATGAAAGACCTGACAGCAATAATCTAGGAAATACCGTCGCGATATCGAGAACCGAGTTTACTTTCATACCTTAGTGATATCCGACCCCTCCTTCGCACCATATTTTGTGACATCAAAGGTATTGGGCTGAGCTCCGCTGGTAAAGGCGAACAGTAACACCAAATATGCTGCGCACACATGTACCTTGGAACCCATATCTCTCTTTTCAAGGCGCTTCCTCTCCTTCGATATCTACAGCCTATATTGATTTCTAAATGTTTGTGCATTTCTCCTCCTCTGTAAGGCCTTTTATATTTCAGGCGGCTCGTTTAATTTACTCAAGGTTTATTACAGGCTGTAGCATTTTCATACATCCCGTTTTCTGTTTTTCCTTTTTGTTTTGCGTTAAATGTTTTGAGCTTAAAAAAAAAAAGGCCTACGTACGCTAACCTGCAACTAAAAACTACAACTTCCGCATTTCTCTCTAACATATTCTTTTATATTGGAACCCTGTATAACTTATGCAACAACCTCTTCGTTCTCCCACAATATTCTGGACGTATTGGACGCGAAACGAGCCCGGAGACCGCACCCGCAATTCATTTCCTCACGCGTGCATGTAGGACAAAATTTTGACAAGTACAGTGCAACATGAAAAGAGGAAAACAGAAAAAGAAAAAAAGAACTAACAGGCCGTTATTCCGTCTTTTCTCCTTTGGTACCTGAAGGCGCATCGTATTATTTTACGTGTACTTGATTTTAGCGTCGAAAATATGCTCAGCTTCGATTTTAATTATTTATTTATAATGGAACGCAAATATAAAAAAGAAAAAAAAAAGAAAAGGAAAAGAAAGAAAGAAATTCACAATAATAATCTCCGAACATCTTAATATGAGACTTCATCTCTTCACAACGGGATATATGTATATATATATTTCTCCTTTTTCCCGAAACAAATAAATACTTCTTGAATAAATGAATAAAGAATTGAAAAAAGAATCAGCACAGTTACATAGCCGATCACGGATAAATGGTTTATTAGGAAAATAAATTATGCTAGAAAAGCGAAAGGATAAATATTTAGAACAACCTGATATATATTTTTGAACAGCATTATTTTAATTGAAAAGGAAAATGAATTTTGAATTATAATGCTAAGCCCATGACTACAGGAAAATAAATTCCATTATATCAAATTTATTAATTTCAAATTATAGCGTTTCAATTAAAAAGTATCATCTTGAACTTTGATATAGTTGAATTTTAACACCGCAACATAATTTACAGCGCGTTTTAATTTTGAATTTTGACACTATTAAATTACTAAGTTCATTCAATAATATATCTTTTATTATTTCATCTTGCATTCCAAGTTTTATATGTTGATTAACTTTTCAAATAGAAATAGAGGACTTAAAGAAGTATTTATATAGTATTTAATATCAATTGATTTTCTTTTAATATATCTTTTAATATCAATTGATATATTCAGTAATTGGTGAGCTTTTATATTTGTTTAAGTAAAATGAAGCACATTGTTTAATAGGTAAATTTTTTAAATTGATTTTCTATTTTGGATAGAGCTAAATTGAAATCATATCTGACTATGTTCATTTAAATTTAAAAAGTGTAATGATAGTCTTGTAAAATTACTATACTGTGCGTCAGACAAATGAGAAACATTCTCCGTTTAAATTAAGAATCAACAAGTGAGTGCATTAACATCCTCTCGGAATCAACTTTCCTATAATCTTAGGCTTAACATTTGTACAAATAGATTTTGCAGGACCCTTAGATCCGGTGTACTGGAGGTTAACGTTAGAAAGTTCAACGTTCTTGCATGGTACGCTGCTGCTGCATGTCAATTGAACGGCTGTGGGCGTTCTTGACGATCCTCGAATATTCTTGAAGATGACGTCGCTTATTTTAACTTTTGATGGCATCTGCAAAAAGTCGCAATATTTTAGCATAATTGTAACACACCCATATATATAAATTCTCCTTCTTGTTGTGAAAAAATAAAAATTGAAAAGTTACCTTGCGATTGCATTCGTTATGCGGGCAGTACATTTGATCTATAATGATGGGATTGCTGACGTTTTGCATGACGATATCCTCGAACTGGATATTCGACACACTGCCACCATGCAATGCGGGCCAAGTCTTAATTCTCACGCCATTGTCGGTGTCGTATATTGTGCAATTCTTCACATAAATTCCAGACACAGGTTCTTCCTTCTCGTACTTTCCTAAACTTCCAATACTAATGCCATGCCCGTGTCCGCACCTTACGTTTGTGATTCGTACTTGCCTGCTCCCCCGGCCAATGGAGATGCAATCATCACCGGTCATAATGTTTGAATCAATAATGTTGATCTCCTCCGACCGTCCAATGTGAATTCCATCCGTGTTGGGACTATGCCCCGGCGCTTTCACCGAAAATCGCTGGAAGGTAAGGTTTTTGCTGCCGAGGAGATTGACGTGGAACTGCTTGCTATCTATGGATGTCACGTCCTCGACTATGCTGTTGGTGACGAAGTCAAACCTTAGGTTCTGATACAGTTTTGATAGAACAGTTACGCAGAGAAAACGTAGTTAGTATTACTGCCATGAACGGGCCTATGAATGACCGTTAGTAAAGTAGCGTTCGGATTTTCTTACAACTGGAAGTGCTTTCTTGCATCCGCCGCCACAGCTCTCCCGCTGCCAAGCAATTTCTCCTTGTCCGTCGAAGGCCCCACCACCGGATACCGTTAATCGGTCCAGGTATCTCAATGTAACCCAGCTATTCTTGCGGTGCTGGCTAGCTTTTGCTGGCGCCACCAACGTTCCTTCCACTTGAAGATGCATGGCACCCTTGCAAGGGCCTAGCAAATCCACCACGCCTAATGAGTACTTCCCTTTTGGTATCACGACTTTGCCGGAACCCGCTGCTCCACAAGCCCCCTTCCACGCACTCAGTAAAGCCTAAAAACGAAAACGGCAATGAAAGACCTGACAGCAATAATCTAGGAAATACCGTCGCGATATCGAGAACCGAGTTTACTTTCATACCTTAGTGATATCCGACCCCTCCTTCGCACCATATTTTGTGACATCAAAGGTATTGGGCTGAGCTCCGCTGGTAAAGGCGAACAGTAACACCAAATATGCTGCGCACACATGTACCTTGGAACCCATATCTCTCTTTTCAAGGCGCTTCCTCTCCTTCGATATCTACAGCCTATATTGATTTCTAAATGTTTGTGCATTTCTCCTCCTCTGTAAGGCCTTTTATATTTCAGGCGGCTCGTTTAATTTACTCAAGGTTTATTACAGGCTGTAGCATTTTCATACATCCCGTTTTCTGTTTTTCCTTTTTGTTTTGCGTTAAATGTTTTGAGCTTAAAAAAAAAAAGGCCTACGTACGCTAACCTGCAACTAAAAACTACAACTTCCGCATTTCTCTCTAACATATTCTTTTATATTGGAACCCTGTATAACTTATGCAACAACCTCTTCGTTCTCCCACAATATTCTGGACGTATTGGACGCGAAACGAGCCCGGAGACCGCACCCGCAATTCATTTCCTCACGCGTGCATGTAGGACAAAATTTTGACAAGTACAGTGCAACATGAAAAGAGGAAAACAGAAAAAGAAAAAAAGAACTAACAGGCCGTTATTCCGTCTTTTCTCCTTTGGTACCTGAAGGCGCATCGTATTATTTTACGTGTACTTGATTTTAGCGTCGAAAATATGCTCAGCTTCGATTTTAATTATTTATTTATAATGGAACGCAAATATAAAAAAGAAAAAAAAAAGAAAAGGAAAAGAAAGAAAGAAATTCACAATAATAATCTCCGAACATCTTAATATGAGACTTCATCTCTTCACAACGGGATATATGTATATATATATTTCTCCTTTTTCCCGAAACAAATAAATACTTCTTGAATAAATGAATAAAGAATTGAAAAAAGAATCAGCACAGTTACATAGCCGATCACGGATAAATGGTTTATTAGGAAAATAAATTATGCTAGAAAAGCGAAAGGATAAATATTTAGAACAACCTGATATATATTTTTGAACAGCATTATTTTAATTGAAAAGGAAAATGAATTTTGAATTATAATGCTAAGCCCATGACTACAGGAAAATAAATTCCATTATATCAAATTTATTAATTTCAAATTATAGCGTTTCAATTAAAAAGTATCATCTTGAACTTTGATATAGTTGAATTTTAACACCGCAACATAATTTACAGCGCGTTTTAATTTTGAATTTTGACACTATTAAATTACTAAGTTCATTCAATAATATATCTTTTATTATTTCATCTTGCATTCCAAGTTTTATATGTTGATTAACTTTTCAAATAGAAATAGAGGACTTAAAGAAGTATTTATATAGTATTTAATATCAATTGATTTTCTTTTAATATATCTTTTAATATCAATTGATATATTCAGTAATTGGTGAGCTTTTATATTTGTTTAAGTAAAATGAAGCACATTGTTTAATAGGTAAATTTTTTAAATTGATTTTCTATTTTGGATAGAGCTAAATTGAAATCATATCTGACTATGTTCATTTAAATTTAAAAAGTGTAATGATAGTCTTGTAAAATTACTATACTGTGCGTCAGACAAATGAGAAACATTCTCCGTTTAAATTAAGAATCAACAAGTGAGTGCATTAACATCCTCTCGGAATCAACTTTCCTATAATCTTAGGCTTAACATTTGTACAAATAGATTTTGCAGGACCCTTAGATCCGGTTGTACTGGAGGTTAACGTTAGAAAGTTCAACGTTCTTGCATGGTACGCTGCATGCTGCATGTCCATTGAAAGGCTTGGGGGCGTTTCTTCGTGACGATCCTCGAATATTCTTGAAGATGACGTCGCTACCCTATTTTAACTTTTGATGCATCTGCAAAAAGTCGACAATTATTTTAGCATAATTGTAAACACACCCATATATATAAATTCTCCTTCTTGTTGTGAAAAAATAAAAATTGAAAAGTTACCTTGCGATTGCATTCGTTATGCGGGCAGAATATCAATTTGATCTATCATCGATATGAATGGATTCGCACACTGCCACCAGCATCGGCCAAGTCTTTCTCCGCATGCGTTCGATATGTCATCTCACGATACCAGACAAGCCCCGACTTTCCTACTTCCAAAAATGGACCCATAACGCACCGGCGCTAGGATTCAGGTCGGCTTAAGGCCGCCAGAACCCGTAGCAAGCCTGCTATACTCTCTGTGTACCTGTAAACCTCATACATGATCATACATTTTCAGTGAAAATAAAACTCTTTTCTGAACCAAGGCTTAACCTGTGCATGCACTATCTCTGTACTCTGTACTCATGTACTTACTTGTACTCTGTATCCCTGACTAGAGCTTGCTCTAGATGGGTAACTCATACCTGTTAAGCCTGGTTTTCACATACAGGAAAACATATATACATATACAGATCATGTACAACACATACATCACTAGGTCAAGCAATCACTATTACATTTCTTTCCTAGTACATGTCCACACTAAGCTATTACAGATCTCTTTACTCTTCCTGTACTCTGCTGAACTGTCCCTGTACACTGTACACTGAACCTGCAAAACTGGGGTTAAGGGAGTGGGATGAGCTCTATAGCCCAGTGAGTAGAACAGTAAAATAGCCCAGTAAAATATGATCTCATGAAATGCATCATATCACAGACAAGCCACATCAAGAGTAAACCTGTCACCACATAGTCCCAGTAACTCTGTGCCAGGGCGTAGAAGCGAGCACCTGGTCTTCCTGTCATATATGTATATGTGTATATAACACCTGTGAACTTACCATTGCCAGGGCGTAGTCAAAGGCTCCTGGACTTTGCTATATACCTGCCAGGGCGTAGTCAAAGGCTCCTGGTCTTTGCTATACGTGCCAGGGCGTAGTCAAAGGCTCCTGGTCTTCCTGTCTGTGACTATTGGATCATTCAGCATTTACTCACATCATCAAATAACAATGCAATGCAACACATTCGTGAATACTAATGCAATCAACCTATGGCATAAACATGATGCATGAGATATGCTAAAGCAGTTTGTGATTCACTTAAAAGTCATAAGTTTAGTTCCACTCACCTCTGGCTCTGGACTGACTGACTCTGCAGGTTCCGAATCTCTGGAGCAGTATTCACTGCTGCTCTCTCTGGTTCCTCTGGTCTGTACCTATACAGATGGACTCAAATGAGGGACCAAACTAACTTATCAATACTTCTATTAAACTCCCCAAGAATCCCCTGAAACTCACTTAACTAGCCATGCAAAGCATGCAAAAGAAAAGCTGGACAGAACACTTTCGGCGGCAGGTTCGGCGGCCGAATGTCCTCTCCAGAGACGAAACTCAAGCACCTTCGGCGGCCGAATCTCTATGTTCGGCGGCCGAACCCTTTCGGGGGCAAGTTTCGGAGGCCACAAGGCACTCCAGAGACAAAAGTCTCTACCCTTCGGCGGCACCTTCGGCGGCCGAATCCCCCAAACAGAGCCGAACATGCACAACTCGCGGGGGCAAGCTATGGCAGCCTAAGTCACCATGCAAGAGGTTCGGCGGCCGAATGAACTTTCGGCTGCCGAACCTGAGTTCCTCCAGAACTCAGTTTCAACGACAAACCATCTCCTTCTTTCCTTCAACTTCTCAAACCATGCAAACTTCACCTCCTCAACATACATATACTCATGTATATGATCACAGGGGTCCAAGACTAGCTAATAACCCCAAACAACAAAACAAACATAACATATACACATGTATACATGCATAACTCATCAAAACTATCAGTAAGAACCTAAACATGCATCTCCTTCCACAAATCCCCCTAAAACCTTCAGAAAACATATTCAAGAACATCACTTACCTCCTGTCGTAAGAAGCTACACACTCTAAACAAGGGAAAACGGATCACCTCCTCTCACACTCTCAAACTCTCTCAAACTCACGTTTGTTTCTCTCAACTCTCAATACCTTTGCAAGCACCTCAAACTGCTGTGAGAACAACCAAAAACATGTACAGATGAGTCATAAGAGACGTGGTCATTCCATGGCAAGAATCTGAGGCCAACACGTGTCAACACAAACATGACTCAGCTGGCTGGCCAACTCATCGTCGGCTGCCCAATCGCATGTAACACCATGCAACATTCGGGGGCCGAACTTCCCTTCGGAAGCCAAACACTTTCGGCGGCCGAACTTACTTTCGGCGGCCGAACTTGGCTCAACTGCCTTAGGTCATTTCAACTCAAAACTCACTTCCCTTAACCTTCAAACATTGAAACACATCATAATACCTAGTAAAACATAAATCCTACCCTTTTGAGAATTCCGACACCCCGGATTCCACCAGACAACAGGAATTCCGGTGCCGGATTCTAGCCGGGTATTACATTCTCCCCTCCTTAAGAACATTCGTCCTCGGATGTTCCTAAAACACAAAACAAAACACAAGGAGGAAACTAACCTCAAAACAAATAGGGATACTGCTGGAGCATCGACTCTCGCGTCTCCCAGGTGCACTCTTCTAGATGATGGTGGTTCCATAAAACTTTCACCATCGGAATCTCCTTGTTCCTTAGCTGTCTGATCTGCGTGTCCAGAATTCGCACTGGCTGCTCTATATAGGTGAGATCCGTATGAATCTCCACCTCAGGCTCATTTAGAACCTGATTCGGATCTGACACAAACTGTCGTAGCATAGAAACATGAAATACCGGGTGAATCCTCTCCATAGAAGCAGGTAAATCCAGCTTATACGACACATTTCCGATCCTCTGCAATACCTCAAAGGGTCCAATGTACCGTGGAGCTAATTTACCCTTCTTCCCAAAACGAACCACTCCTTTCATTGGAGACACTTTCAGCAATACCCAATTACCCTCTTGAAATTCTAACTGTTTTCTGCGCACATCTGCATAACTTTTCTGTCTACTTTGAGCTGTTCTAATTCTCTCTCTGATCATGGGCACCATTCTACTGGTAATGTCTACTAATTCTGGCCCTGCAAGAGCCTTCTCTCCTACCTCTTCCCAGCAAACAGGGGATCTGCATTTCCTCCCATATAAAGCTTCATAAGGAGCCATCCCAATGCTAGCATGATGACTGTTATTGTAGGCAAACTCCACCAAAGGTAGATGCTGCCTCCAAGAACCGCCAAAGTCTAACACACATAATCGAAGCATATCCTCTATGGTCTGGATGGTCCTTTCTGACTGTCCATCAGTCTGTGGGTGGAAAGCAGTACTAAAATCTAATCTCGTGCCCATCGCACTTTGCAGACTCCGCCAAAAGCGAGAAGTAAACTGAGGTCCTCTGTCTGAAACTATAGACACTGGAACTCCATGTAACCTCACTATCTCATCCAGATAGACCTGTGCCAACTTATCCACAGAATAGTTACTCCGTACTGGAAGAAAATGAGCAGATTTCGTGAGTCTGTCCACAATCACCCATATCGAGTCTATCCTGTTGGACGCTACTGGTAAACCCACTACAAAATCCATGGCTATGTTCTCCCATTTCCACTCTGGAATCGGTAATGGGTTAAGCATTCCTGCTGGTTTCTGATGCTCTAATTTCACCCGCTGACAAACCTCACAGGCTGTCACGAACTGCGCCACTTCTTTCTTCATGGCTGGCCACCAATAGACCCTTTTTAGATCTTGATACATCTTGGTGGCTCCTGGGTGAACACTATACCTCGCATTATGAGCTTCCCTCATAATGTCTTCCTTCACACTGCCCCTATCTGGTACACAAAGTCGACTCCCATAGCGAAGGATCCCTTTGCTGTCAAATCTGAACTCTGGACTATTGCCTGACTGAACAGTCCTGGCAATTTTCATCAACTCAGGGTCCTCATGCTGTCTCTGAGCTATCTGCTCCAGAAACACAGGTGTCACTCTCATCTGTGCTATCAACGCACCTGTACCAGATAACTCTAACTGTAATCCCTCGTCAAAGAGCTTATAAAGCTCTCTCACAACTGGTCTCCGCTCTGCTGCTATCTGAGATAAACTGCCTAGTGACTTCCGGCTTAGGGCGTCTGCGACAACATTCGCCTTACCCGGGTGATACTGGATCTTACAATCATAATCACTGAGCAATTCGACCCACCTTCTCTGCCTCAAATTTAGCTCTCTCTGACTTAAGATGTACTGTAAACTCTTGTGATCGGTGAAGATCTCGCATTTAACTCCGTAGAGGTAATGCCGCCACATCTTAAGTGCAAAGATAACTGCTGCCATCTCTAGGTCATGGGTAGGGTAATTTAACTCGTGCTTCTTCAACTGTCTAGAAGCATAAGCTATTACTCTATCACTCTGCATCAATACACAACCCAATCCCACTCGAGATGCATCACAGAACACTGTGAAGTCCTCATTACTCACAGGCAGAGCTAACACTGGTGCTGTTGTCAATCTCCTCTTGAGCTCCTCAAAGCTCTCTTCACACTGGTCTGACCAGATAAACTTCTGGTTCTTTTGCGTCAATTTGGTCATAGGAGCTGCTATCTTTGAGAAGTTCTGAACGAACCTCCTGTAGTAACCTGCCAGTCCCAGAAAGCTTTTAATCTCAGTCACTGTCGTGGGTCTGGGCCAGTTAGCTACAGCCTCTATCTTCTTGGGGTCTACCTCAATACCCTCTGCTGATACTACATGTCCCAAGAAGGAAATGCTCCTCAACCAAAACTCACACTTCGAGAACTTAGCATATAAACCATGCTCTCTCAGTGTCTGCAAAACAATCCTCAGATGCTGGGCATGCTCCTCTGCATCTCTGGAATACACTAAGATATCATCGATAAACACAATGACAAAGTGATCCAGAAACTCACTGAATACCCTGTTCATGAGATCCATAAATGCTGCAGGGGCGTTAGTCAACCCGAACGGCATCACTAAGAACTCATAATGCCCATATCTGGTCCGGAAAGCTGTCTTAGGCACATCTGCCTCTCTGACTCTCAACTGATGATACCCAGATCTCAGATCTATTTTCGAGAAACAACCTGCTCCAGCTAGCTGGTCAAATAGATCATCAATCCGAGGTAAGGGATACCTATTCTTGATAGTGACCTTGTTCAACTGTCTATAGTCGATACAAAGTCTAAGGGATCCATCCTTCTTTCTGACAAAGAGCACTGGAGCACCCCAAGGTGAGGTACTAGGGCGGATGAAACCCTTATCTACCAAGTCCTGCAACTGTGCTTTCAACTCTGTTAACTCAGCTGGCGCCATCCTGTAGGGAGGAATAGAGATAGGTCTAGTACCTGGCAGTAATTCAATTTCAAACCCTATCTCCCTATCAGGTGGTAGTCCTGGCAAATCGTCTGGGAACACATCGAGAAACTCTCGGACTACTGGTACTGTGGCTGGTTCCCTAACCTGACTGTCTAGCTCTCTCACATGAGCTAGAAACCCCTGACAACCCCTCCTAAGCAAAACGACGAGCCTGAAGGGCTGAAATCATACCTCTGGGTGTACCTCTCCTGTCTCCTCTGAAGACACACTCTGACCCATCCTGGTCTCTGAGACTCACTAGCTTCTCTCGACAGTCCAACGTAGCACTATATGCAGATAGCCAATCCATCCCTAGAATGACATCAAAATCTGTCAAGTCTAGAACCACAAGGTCAGCTGGAAGGCATCTACCCTCTATAAACACTGGACTGAAACGACAGACTGACACTGCCACTGATGGGTCACATCTAGGTCCACTGACCCAGAGAGGATACTCTAACTCAGAACTGATCAAACCCAATCGCTCTATGGCTCTCGAAGCAATAAAGGAATGAGAAGCACCGGGGTCCATCAAAGCATACACATCTGAACACCCAATGATGAGATTACCTGACACCACTGTGTTCGACGTGTTAGCCTCCTCCTGTGTCACTGTGAAAATCCGTGCTGGGGCTACCGGATTTCCACCTCGGGAACCTGCTGCTGAAGTAGAGGCTACCCCTCTCCCTCTACCTCTGCCACTAGTCTGAGGCATGACTGGAGCTACTGGCCGTACAACTGGCTGTACCACACTGCCTGAACTCATCTGCTGGGATGGTGCAAAAGTCATCTGCGGACAATCCCGAGCAATATGCCCTTCCTGTCCACATCGAAAACAAGCTGTAGATCCCAACCGACAAACTCCTCCATGTGGTTTTCCGCATCGTCTGCAGACTGGAGCTGTGCCAGAGCTTGAGCCACTACCTATTCCCAGACCTGACTTGACTTTATTCCAGAACCCTTTCCTTGTTCCTCTCGCTCTATCCCATCTTTTACTGCTTGACTGTGGGGGCTTTAGAACCCGAAGCCTGTGCCTTGACTGTTTCTGAATCTTGGCACTAGCTTCCATTTTCCTGGCTGCGTCTACTATCGAGTGAAAACTCTCCTTCTCAGCTGGAAGGATCAAAGAAGAATACCTGGGATGAAGTCTCATAGTATATCTCCTTGCTTTCTTCTGATCAGTATCATAGGCTTGACCCACGTACTGAAGCAGATCCAGGAACTTATCTGTAAATTCATCAACACTCATCT
>NC_035177.2:7993727-8024734 GCF_001659605.2 Manihot esculenta | reverse complement strand
AGGTCCATGAATGCTGCAGGGGCGTTGGTTAACCCAAACGGCATTACAAGGAACTCATAGTGCCCATATCTGGTCCTGAAGGCCGTCTTTGGCACGTCCTCCTCTCTGATTCTCAACTGATGGTACCCGGATCTCAGATCTATTTTGGAGAAACAACCCGCTCCTGCTAGCTGGTCGAATAGATCGTCGATCCTTGGCAATGGGTACTTATTCTTGATGGTGACTTTGTTCAACTGCCTGTAGTCGATACAAAGCCTGAGGGATCCATCCTTTTTCTTCACAAAGAGTACTGGAGCACCCCAAGGTGAGGTACTCGGTCGGATGAAACCCTTGTCTACCAGTTCCTGCAACTGTTCTTTTAACTCTTTCATCTCGACTGGTGCCATCCTGTAGGGAGGGATAGAGATCGGTCTGGTACCAGGCATTAACTCAATTTCGAACTCTATCTCCCTAGCAGGTGGTAACCCTGGCAGCTCGTCTGGGAAAACATCTAAGAACTCACTCACCACAGGCACTGAGGCGGGCTCTCTAACATGACTATCCAACTCCCTCACATGAGCTAGAAACCCCTGACATCCCCTCCTAAGCAACCTACGAGCCTGAAGAGCTGAAATTAGACCTTTAGGTGTACCCCTATTGTCTCCTCTGAAGACGACCTCTGACCCATCCTGACATCTGAACTTAACTACTTTGTCCCTGCAGTCCAAGGTAGCACCATGGGTAGATAGCCAATCCATCCCTAGAATGACGTCAAAGTCTGTCAAATCTAGAACCACAAGGTCGGCGGACAAGCATCTTCCCTCTATAAAAACTGGACTACACTGGCAGACTGACTCTGCAACTGACGGGTCACACTTGGGTCCACTGACCCATAGGGGACACTCTAACTCAGAGACCATCAATCCTAACCTCTGAACGGCTCTCGGTGCAATAAAAGAGTGAGATGCACCCGGGTCCATTAATGCATACACATCAGAACACCCTATGATGAGTTTACCTGACACCACGGTGTTGGATGTGTTAGCCTCCTGCTGCGTCATGGTGAAGATCCTGGCTGGAGCTGACGGACCCTCACCTCTGAACCCTGCTGAAGAAGAGGCTGACCCTCTCCCTCTGCCTCTGCCACTGGCCTGTGTAGCAGCTGGAGCTACTGGCTGTGCCACACTTCCTGAAGCTGTCTGCTGTGTCTGTGCCATAGGAACTGCTTTAGGACATTGCCATGACATATGCCCCTCTTGCCCACATCTGTAGCAGGTCGTCGTCCCATACCGGCATAAACCCCTGTGTGGCCTACCACACTTCGCACAAGCTGCATTATCTGCCCCAGAACTAGAACCACTGCCAAACCCCAGACTAGACTTGACCTTGTTCCAGAACTTATTCTTCTTACCCTTGGGCTTACCCCATCTCTTACTGCCTGAAGCTGCTGCACTCAAGGTAGAGGGATCTAACCTTCCCCCTCCCGGAGTTTTAGAACCAGAAGCTTGTGCCACTGTCTGTTTGACTGTCCCCTGAACGATAGCACTAGCCTCCATTCTCCTAGCCATGTCTACTATGGCGTGAAAACTCTCTCTATCTGCTGACTGTACCAAGGAGGAATACCTGGGATGGAGCTTCATGATATACCTCCTCGACTTCTTCTGGTCTGTGCTAAGGTCTTGCCCAGCAAAAGGCAGCAACTCCATAAACCTGTCAGTATACTCGTCTACACTCATGTCATCGGTTTGCCTCAACTGCTCGAATTCTATCATCTTCAATTCCCTTGAACTATCAGGGAAAGCCCATCCTGCAAATTCATTAGCGAACTCCTCCCATGATAGGCTATCCACCCTCGGCTTCACATAGTTTTTGAACCACTCACGGGCCTTTTTGCATTTCAAGGTGAAACCAGCCATCTGAATGGCTCTACTATCATCAGCTCCGATCTCCTCTGTGATCATCTTGACCTTCTCCAAATATACGAACGGATCATCGCCTGACTCAAACTGGGGAGCACCCAACTTCATGTAATCTGTCATTTTAGCCTTACTTCCCCCAGATGAGCTAGGCTGAGGTATCTGGGTATCTGGGACTGTAGGTGCTGGTGGTGGAGGAGGTACAGCATCCCCTGAGGTAGGGTTTGCTGGATTTGGGTGATATGGTGGAGGTGGGTACATTGGGTACTGTGGATATGGAGGGTAGTATGGTGGGTATGGCATCTGTGTGGAGTAAGGGTTAAAACTAGGGTAATCCGATGTACCTCCCATCGAATACCCGGGATTTTGGGTGTAGGGCGGATAGTGAGGTGGCTGAACAAATCCCGAGGCCTGAGTGCCCCCTTGGGATTCTCCCATACCCTCTTCTGACATACTGACGCCCAAACTGCCATCCCTCCTTTGATCAACATCCATCTGATCCCCCATATCCTCTGACATACCTCCCTGCACTGTTCCTCTGACTGATCTGCTTCTTCCCAGATCTAAAGACCTTCTAGGGTCTCTCACTGCTCGGTCCCTGTTGGACCTACTTGACATTGCCCTAGGCAATGTTGAAGGACGGGCACCAATGCCCTCGTCCTGAGGTGGTATTCCAGTCAATCGTGCAGATCGACGGGTTCCTCTCATCCTGTTTTCTGAGAAACAGTAAACATCACATAAACATTAGCATTAAATGGTTCATGTCGGCAAGCATGAACCTCACAGCTACATTACACACATAGCATATCATCATGGTATATCATACAATCATAGCAAGACAGGACTCTACATCCTATCCTAGTGGACATGATTTTTGCCTATTGTGCTTGACCTTCTATAACATCTATGAGCCCGACACTCTAGGTCCGACCATATGAACCTAGGGCTCTGATACCACTCTGTAACGCCCCGGAAATCCGGACCGCTACCGGCGCTAGGATTCAGGTCGGCTTAAGGCCGCCGGAACCCGTAGCAAGCCTACATACATCCTGTTCACCTGTTTAATCCCATACATGATCATCAAACATACATAAGAATTAAAAACTTTTCTTTTTTTCTTCATTCACCAAACTCAACCTGTGCATGCACTATATTCATCATATACATAAACATTAATCCCTCTGTGGGATTTCATCAAAGCCTCAAGGGCTATACATCATATGGTGAGTTGGTTTACATCAATATCAAAACACAAGATCATGTACATACCAAGGGATTAACATATACTATGGTCAAGCACAACTCTATCCTCAATAACATAATTACATTACATTCTTATCATTTGTCATGTCCACATACTCTAGCTATTACATACATATGACTTTTCTCTTCTTTTCTTCTCTATCACTCCCGTACCTGCAAACCTGGGGGTTAGGGGAGAGGGGTGAGCTAAAAGCCCAGTGAGCAGAAACTAAAAACATTATATTAAAGTTCATGCTTTCATGAAATGCATCATATCACAGACAATCCACATCAAGGGTGAACCTGTCACCAATTAGTCCCAACATAGTCTCGTGCCAGGCCGTAGCATGGGGTCCTGGTCTTCCTGTCATAACATACATAAAGTCTCGTGCCA
The DNA here is from genome assembly GCF_001659605.2 of Manihot esculenta. Taxonomy (NCBI): domain Eukaryota; kingdom Viridiplantae; phylum Streptophyta; class Magnoliopsida; order Malpighiales; family Euphorbiaceae; genus Manihot; species Manihot esculenta. Next base: position 8,021,203 of record NC_035177.2, on the reverse strand, counting down.
GGCCGTAGCATGGGGTCCTGGTCTTCCTGTCATATCATATATAAAGCCTCGTGCCAGGCCGTAGCATGGGGTCCTGGTCTTCCTGTCATATCATATATAAAGCCTCGTGCCAGGCCGTAGCATGGGGTCCTGGTCTTCCTGTCATATCATATATAAAGTCTCGTGCCAGGCCGTAGCATGGGGTCCTGGTCTTCCTGTCATAACATATATAAAGTTTCGTGGACTAATTGGATCATACAGCATTCACCCACAACCACAAAATAAAATGCAATGCGACATATTCGTGAACTAATGCAATCAGCCTATTACATGTCATCATGATGCATGAAACATGCTCAAAACATTTAATTGCTTGATTTAAAACATTAAGCTTGTTTCCACTCACCTCTGGTTAGCTCTGACCAGACACTGAAGCAGCTCACTCACTGCTGGGGTCCTCGGTTCCTCGGGTCCGAACCTACACAGGTGGACTCCAATGAGGGACCAAACATATATAAACACAACTCTAATACATCCCCCAAAAACCCCCTAAAACATCATGAAAACATCACAGAAAATATGCATGAAACGGCTGAACAGGGCACCTTCGGCGGCACCTTCGGCGGCCGAAAGTCCTGGACAGAGACGAAACTCAGCTAGGTTCGGCGGCACCTTCGGCGGCCGAAAGTGCCAGACAGAGACGAAAGTCTCTTTTCGGGGGCACCTTCGGCAGCCGAAAGCTGCCTTCACAAGAGGGGTTCGGCGGCCGAAACTCCCTTCGGCTGCCGAACCTGGTTTCTGCCAAACGGCAGAAACTTGGTTCAAATGAACCTCCTGCCTCCCAAAACCATAGATCATGCATATTTCTCAACCAAAACACACATACAAGTTCCTAGGGGTCTCAAACATGCATATACCCCATCTACAACACTTCATTCACACACAATCAAGCTACATTGCTCAAACATCATCAAAACCCCATAAACTCAACATATGTCCTAATATGCATTTCTACCCATAGATCTTACTTAAAACTTGTTTAAAACATAAAAAGGGTTCAAGATCGACCCTTACCTCTTGAAGAAACGAGAGGAAAGCGATCCTAGCTTGGAGATGGAGAGATTAAGCTCTTTGAACCTCCAAGCACTCAAAACTTGCTCAAAGCTCACAAATCTTCAAAACAAAGTTATAAACTTGTTAAAACCATGAAAGATCTAGAGGGAACACTCAAGATCGAGGGAGGAACGGTGGAGACTCACCTTGGCCGACAATGGGAGAGAAAAAGCTCGCCCGTGCGGACCAAGGGGACCCTTTTATAGTGGCTGGCCAGGCCACGTTCGGGGGCCGAATGTGCCTCCGCATCCATGCAATGTTCGGCGGCCGAACATGAGGTTCAGCGGCCGAACCTGCACTTCCCTCACTTAGACTTTCGGGGGCCTAACGTGCCTCCCAAAGTCCATGCATGTTCGGCGGCCGAAAGTGAGTTTCGGCGGCCGAACCTGGGTTTTTCCTTAAAGAATTTTCATGCAAAAACTTATTTAAGATCATACTTAAAACATTAAAATACATGAAAACATTTTATAAAAACATGCTTTTACCCTTCTAGAGGTTTCCGACACCCAAATTCCACCGGACGGTAGGAATTCCGATACCGGAGTCTAGCCGGGTATTACAGTTAGTAAAGTAGCGTTCGGATTTTCTTACAACTGGAAGTGCTTTCTTGCATCCGCCGCCACAGCTCTCCCGCTGCCAAGCAATTTCTCCTTGTCCGTCGAAGGCCCCACCACCGGATACCGTTAATCGGTCCAGGTATCTCAATGTAACCCAGCTATTCTTGCGGTGCTGGCTAGCTTTTGCTGGCGCCACCAACGTTCCTTCCACTTGAAGATGCATGGCACCCTTGCAAGGGCCTAGCAAATCCACCACGCCTAATGAGTACTTCCCTTTTGGTATCACGACTTTGCCGGAACCCGCTGCTCCACAAGCCCCCTTCCACGCACTCAGTAAAGCCTAAAAACGAAAACGGCAATGAAAGACCTGACAGCAATAATCTAGGAAATACCGTCGCGATATCGAGAACCGAGTTTACTTTCATACCTTAGTGATATCCGACCCCTCCTTCGCACCATATTTTGTGACATCAAAGGTATTGGGCTGAGCTCCGCTGGTAAAGGCGAACAGTAACACCAAATATGCTGCGCACACATGTACCTTGGAACCCATATCTCTCTTTTCAAGGCGCTTCCTCTCCTTCGATATCTACAGCCTATATTGATTTCTAAATGTTTGTGCATTTCTCCTCCTCTGTAAGGCCTTTTATATTTCAGGCGGCTCGTTTAATTTACTCAAGGTTTATTACAGGCTGTAGCATTTTCATACATCCCGTTTTCTGTTTTTCCTTTTTGTTTTGCGTTAAATGTTTTGAGCTTAAAAAAAAAAAGGCCTACGTACGCTAACCTGCAACTAAAAACTACAACTTCCGCATTTCTCTCTAACATATTCTTTTATATTGGAACCCTGTATAACTTATGCAACAACCTCTTCGTTCTCCCACAATATTCTGGACGTATTGGACGCGAAACGAGCCCGGAGACCGCACCCGCAATTCATTTCCTCACGCGTGCATGTAGGACAAAATTTTGACAAGTACAGTGCAACATGAAAAGAGGAAAACAGAAAAAGAAAAAAAGAACTAACAGGCCGTTATTCCGTCTTTTCTCCTTTGGTACCTGAAGGCGCATCGTATTATTTTACGTGTACTTGATTTTAGCGTCGAAAATATGCTCAGCTTCGATTTTAATTATTTATTTATAATGGAACGCAAATATAAAAAAGAAAAAAAAAAGAAAAGGAAAAGAAAGAAAGAAATTCACAATAATAATCTCCGAACATCTTAATATGAGACTTCATCTCTTCACAACGGGATATATGTATATATATATTTCTCCTTTTTCCCGAAACAAATAAATACTTCTTGAATAAATGAATAAAGAATTGAAAAAAGAATCAGCACAGTTACATAGCCGATCACGGATAAATGGTTTATTAGGAAAATAAATTATGCTAGAAAAGCGAAAGGATAAATATTTAGAACAACCTGATATATATTTTTGAACAGCATTATTTTAATTGAAAAGGAAAATGAATTTTGAATTATAATGCTAAGCCCATGACTACAGGAAAATAAATTCCATTATATCAAATTTATTAATTTCAAATTATAGCGTTTCAATTAAAAAGTATCATCTTGAACTTTGATATAGTTGAATTTTAACACCGCAACATAATTTACAGCGCGTTTTAATTTTGAATTTTGACACTATTAAATTACTAAGTTCATTCAATAATATATCTTTTATTATTTCATCTTGCATTCCAAGTTTTATATGTTGATTAACTTTTCAAATAGAAATAGAGGACTTAAAGAAGTATTTATATAGTATTTAATATCAATTGATTTTCTTTTAATATATCTTTTAATATCAATTGATATATTCAGTAATTGGTGAGCTTTTATATTTGTTTAAGTAAAATGAAGCACATTGTTTAATAGGTAAATTTTTTAAATTGATTTTCTATTTTGGATAGAGCTAAATTGAAATCATATCTGACTATGTTCATTTAAATTTAAAAAGTGTAATGATAGTCTTGTAAAATTACTATACTGTGCGTCAGACAAATGAGAAACATTCTCCGTTTAAATTAAGAATCAACAAGTGAGTGCATTAACATCCTCTCGGAATCAACTTTCCTATAATCTTAGGCTTAACATTTGTACAAATAGATTTTGCAGGACCCTTAGATCCGGTGTACTGGAGGTTAACGTTAGAAAGTTCAACGTTCTTGCATGGTACGCTGCTGCTGCATGTCAATTGAACGGCTGTGGGCGTTCTTGACGATCCTCGAATATTCTTGAAGATGACGTCGCTTATTTTAACTTTTGATGGCATCTGCAAAAAGTCGCAATATTTTAGCATAATTGTAACACACCCATATATATAAATTCTCCTTCTTGTTGTGAAAAAATAAAAATTGAAAAGTTACCTTGCGATTGCATTCGTTATGCGGGCAGTACATTTGATCTATAATGATGGGATTGCTGACGTTTTGCATGACGATATCCTCGAACTGGATATTCGACACACTGCCACCATGCAATGCGGGCCAAGTCTTAATTCTCACGCCATTGTCGGTGTCGTATATTGTGCAATTCTTCACATAAATTCCAGACACAGGTTCTTCCTTCTCGTACTTTCCTAAACTTCCAATACTAATGCCATGCCCGTGTCCGCACCTTACGTTTGTGATTCGTACTTGCCTGCTCCCCCGGCCAATGGAGATGCAATCATCACCGGTCATAATGTTTGAATCAATAATGTTGATCTCCTCCGACCGTCCAATGTGAATTCCATCCGTGTTGGGACTATGCCCCGGCGCTTTCACCGAAAATCGCTGGAAGGTAAGGTTTTTGCTGCCGAGGAGATTGACGTGGAACTGCTTGCTATCTATGGATGTCACGTCCTCGACTATGCTGTTGGTGACGAAGTCAAACCTTAGGTTCTGATACAGTTTTGATAGAACAGTTACGCAGAGAAAACGTAGTTAGTATTACTGCCATGAACGGGCCTATGAATGACCGTTAGTAAAGTAGCGTTCGGATTTTCTTACAACTGGAAGTGCTTTCTTGCATCCGCCGCCACAGCTCTCCCGCTGCCAAGCAATTTCTCCTTGTCCGTCGAAGGCCCCACCACCGGATACCGTTAATCGGTCCAGGTATCTCAATGTAACCCAGCTATTCTTGCGGTGCTGGCTAGCTTTTGCTGGCGCCACCAACGTTCCTTCCACTTGAAGATGCATGGCACCCTTGCAAGGGCCTAGCAAATCCACCACGCCTAATGAGTACTTCCCTTTTGGTATCACGACTTTGCCGGAACCCGCTGCTCCACAAGCCCCCTTCCACGCACTCAGTAAAGCCTAAAAACGAAAACGGCAATGAAAGACCTGACAGCAATAATCTAGGAAATACCGTCGCGATATCGAGAACCGAGTTTACTTTCATACCTTAGTGATATCCGACCCCTCCTTCGCACCATATTTTGTGACATCAAAGGTATTGGGCTGAGCTCCGCTGGTAAAGGCGAACAGTAACACCAAATATGCTGCGCACACATGTACCTTGGAACCCATATCTCTCTTTTCAAGGCGCTTCCTCTCCTTCGATATCTACAGCCTATATTGATTTCTAAATGTTTGTGCATTTCTCCTCCTCTGTAAGGCCTTTTATATTTCAGGCGGCTCGTTTAATTTACTCAAGGTTTATTACAGGCTGTAGCATTTTCATACATCCCGTTTTCTGTTTTTCCTTTTTGTTTTGCGTTAAATGTTTTGAGCTTAAAAAAAAAAAGGCCTACGTACGCTAACCTGCAACTAAAAACTACAACTTCCGCATTTCTCTCTAACATATTCTTTTATATTGGAACCCTGTATAACTTATGCAACAACCTCTTCGTTCTCCCACAATATTCTGGACGTATTGGACGCGAAACGAGCCCGGAGACCGCACCCGCAATTCATTTCCTCACGCGTGCATGTAGGACAAAATTTTGACAAGTACAGTGCAACATGAAAAGAGGAAAACAGAAAAAGAAAAAAAGAACTAACAGGCCGTTATTCCGTCTTTTCTCCTTTGGTACCTGAAGGCGCATCGTATTATTTTACGTGTACTTGATTTTAGCGTCGAAAATATGCTCAGCTTCGATTTTAATTATTTATTTATAATGGAACGCAAATATAAAAAAGAAAAAAAAAAGAAAAGGAAAAGAAAGAAAGAAATTCACAATAATAATCTCCGAACATCTTAATATGAGACTTCATCTCTTCACAACGGGATATATGTATATATATATTTCTCCTTTTTCCCGAAACAAATAAATACTTCTTGAATAAATGAATAAAGAATTGAAAAAAGAATCAGCACAGTTACATAGCCGATCACGGATAAATGGTTTATTAGGAAAATAAATTATGCTAGAAAAGCGAAAGGATAAATATTTAGAACAACCTGATATATATTTTTGAACAGCATTATTTTAATTGAAAAGGAAAATGAATTTTGAATTATAATGCTAAGCCCATGACTACAGGAAAATAAATTCCATTATATCAAATTTATTAATTTCAAATTATAGCGTTTCAATTAAAAAGTATCATCTTGAACTTTGATATAGTTGAATTTTAACACCGCAACATAATTTACAGCGCGTTTTAATTTTGAATTTTGACACTATTAAATTACTAAGTTCATTCAATAATATATCTTTTATTATTTCATCTTGCATTCCAAGTTTTATATGTTGATTAACTTTTCAAATAGAAATAGAGGACTTAAAGAAGTATTTATATAGTATTTAATATCAATTGATTTTCTTTTAATATATCTTTTAATATCAATTGATATATTCAGTAATTGGTGAGCTTTTATATTTGTTTAAGTAAAATGAAGCACATTGTTTAATAGGTAAATTTTTTAAATTGATTTTCTATTTTGGATAGAGCTAAATTGAAATCATATCTGACTATGTTCATTTAAATTTAAAAAGTGTAATGATAGTCTTGTAAAATTACTATACTGTGCGTCAGACAAATGAGAAACATTCTCCGTTTAAATTAAGAATCAACAAGTGAGTGCATTAACATCCTCTCGGAATCAACTTTCCTATAATCTTAGGCTTAACATTTGTACAAATAGATTTTGCAGGACCCTTAGATCCGGTGTACTGGAGGTTAACGTTAGAAAGTTCAACGTTCTTGCATGGTACGCTGCTGCTGCATGTCAATTGAACGGCTGTGGGCGTTCTTGACGATCCTCGAATATTCTTGAAGATGACGTCGCTTATTTTAACTTTTGATGGCATCTGCAAAAAGTCGCAATATTTTAGCATAATTGTAACACACCCATATATATAAATTCTCCTTCTTGTTGTGAAAAAATAAAAATTGAAAAGTTACCTTGCGATTGCATTCGTTATGCGGGCAGTACATTTGATCTATAATGATGGGATTGCTGACGTTTTGCATGACGATATCCTCGAACTGGATATTCGACACACTGCCACCATGCAATGCGGGCCAAGTCTTAATTCTCACGCCATTGTCGGTGTCGTATATTGTGCAATTCTTCACATAAATTCCAGACACAGGTTCTTCCTTCTCGTACTTTCCTAAACTTCCAATACTAATGCCATGCCCGTGTCCGCACCTTACGTTTGTGATTCGTACTTGCCTGCTCCCCCGGCCAATGGAGATGCAATCATCACCGGTCATAATGTTTGAATCAATAATGTTGATCTCCTCCGACCGTCCAATGTGAATTCCATCCGTGTTGGGACTATGCCCCGGCGCTTTCACCGAAAATCGCTGGAAGGTAAGGTTTTTGCTGCCGAGGAGATTGACGTGGAACTGCTTGCTATCTATGGATGTCACGTCCTCGACTATGCTGTTGGTGACGAAGTCAAACCTTAGGTTCTGATACAGTTTTGATAGAACAGTTACGCAGAGAAAACGTAGTTAGTATTACTGCCATGAACGGGCCTATGAATGACCGTTAGTAAAGTAGCGTTCGGATTTTCTTACAACTGGAAGTGCTTTCTTGCATCCGCCGCCACAGCTCTCCCGCTGCCAAGCAATTTCTCCTTGTCCGTCGAAGGCCCCACCACCGGATACCGTTAATCGGTCCAGGTATCTCAATGTAACCCAGCTATTCTTGCGGTGCTGGCTAGCTTTTGCTGGCGCCACCAACGTTCCTTCCACTTGAAGATGCATGGCACCCTTGCAAGGGCCTAGCAAATCCACCACGCCTAATGAGTACTTCCCTTTTGGTATCACGACTTTGCCGGAACCCGCTGCTCCACAAGCCCCCTTCCACGCACTCAGTAAAGCCTAAAAACGAAAACGGCAATGAAAGACCTGACAGCAATAATCTAGGAAATACCGTCGCGATATCGAGAACCGAGTTTACTTTCATACCTTAGTGATATCCGACCCCTCCTTCGCACCATATTTTGTGACATCAAAGGTATTGGGCTGAGCTCCGCTGGTAAAGGCGAACAGTAACACCAAATATGCTGCGCACACATGTACCTTGGAACCCATATCTCTCTTTTCAAGGCGCTTCCTCTCCTTCGATATCTACAGCCTATATTGATTTCTAAATGTTTGTGCATTTCTCCTCCTCTGTAAGGCCTTTTATATTTCAGGCGGCTCGTTTAATTTACTCAAGGTTTATTACAGGCTGTAGCATTTTCATACATCCCGTTTTCTGTTTTTCCTTTTTGTTTTGCGTTAAATGTTTTGAGCTTAAAAAAAAAAAGGCCTACGTACGCTAACCTGCAACTAAAAACTACAACTTCCGCATTTCTCTCTAACATATTCTTTTATATTGGAACCCTGTATAACTTATGCAACAACCTCTTCGTTCTCCCACAATATTCTGGACGTATTGGACGCGAAACGAGCCCGGAGACCGCACCCGCAATTCATTTCCTCACGCGTGCATGTAGGACAAAATTTTGACAAGTACAGTGCAACATGAAAAGAGGAAAACAGAAAAAGAAAAAAAGAACTAACAGGCCGTTATTCCGTCTTTTCTCCTTTGGTACCTGAAGGCGCATCGTATTATTTTACGTGTACTTGATTTTAGCGTCGAAAATATGCTCAGCTTCGATTTTAATTATTTATTTATAATGGAACGCAAATATAAAAAAGAAAAAAAAAAGAAAAGGAAAAGAAAGAAAGAAATTCACAATAATAATCTCCGAACATCTTAATATGAGACTTCATCTCTTCACAACGGGATATATGTATATATATATTTCTCCTTTTTCCCGAAACAAATAAATACTTCTTGAATAAATGAATAAAGAATTGAAAAAAGAATCAGCACAGTTACATAGCCGATCACGGATAAATGGTTTATTAGGAAAATAAATTATGCTAGAAAAGCGAAAGGATAAATATTTAGAACAACCTGATATATATTTTTGAACAGCATTATTTTAATTGAAAAGGAAAATGAATTTTGAATTATAATGCTAAGCCCATGACTACAGGAAAATAAATTCCATTATATCAAATTTATTAATTTCAAATTATAGCGTTTCAATTAAAAAGTATCATCTTGAACTTTGATATAGTTGAATTTTAACACCGCAACATAATTTACAGCGCGTTTTAATTTTGAATTTTGACACTATTAAATTACTAAGTTCATTCAATAATATATCTTTTATTATTTCATCTTGCATTCCAAGTTTTATATGTTGATTAACTTTTCAAATAGAAATAGAGGACTTAAAGAAGTATTTATATAGTATTTAATATCAATTGATTTTCTTTTAATATATCTTTTAATATCAATTGATATATTCAGTAATTGGTGAGCTTTTATATTTGTTTAAGTAAAATGAAGCACATTGTTTAATAGGTAAATTTTTTAAATTGATTTTCTATTTTGGATAGAGCTAAATTGAAATCATATCTGACTATGTTCATTTAAATTTAAAAAGTGTAATGATAGTCTTGTAAAATTACTATACTGTGCGTCAGACAAATGAGAAACATTCTCCGTTTAAATTAAGAATCAACAAGTGAGTGCATTAACATCCTCTCGGAATCAACTTTCCTATAATCTTAGGCTTAACATTTGTACAAATAGATTTTGCAGGACCCTTAGATCCGGTGTACTGGAGGTTAACGTTAGAAAGTTCAACGTTCTTGCATGGTACGCTGCTGCTGCATGTCAATTGAACGGCTGTGGGCGTTCTTGACGATCCTCGAATATTCTTGAAGATGACGTCGCTTATTTTAACTTTTGATGGCATCTGCAAAAAGTCGCAATATTTTAGCATAATTGTAACACACCCATATATATAAATTCTCCTTCTTGTTGTGAAAAAATAAAAATTGAAAAGTTACCTTGCGATTGCATTCGTTATGCGGGCAGTACATTTGATCTATAATGATGGGATTGCTGACGTTTTGCATGACGATATCCTCGAACTGGATATTCGACACACTGCCACCATGCAATGCGGGCCAAGTCTTAATTCTCACGCCATTGTCGGTGTCGTATATTGTGCAATTCTTCACATAAATTCCAGACACAGGTTCTTCCTTCTCGTACTTTCCTAAACTTCCAATACTAATGCCATGCCCGTGTCCGCACCTTACGTTTGTGATTCGTACTTGCCTGCTCCCCCGGCCAATGGAGATGCAATCATCACCGGTCATAATGTTTGAATCAATAATGTTGATCTCCTCCGACCGTCCAATGTGAATTCCATCCGTGTTGGGACTATGCCCCGGCGCTTTCACCGAAAATCGCTGGAAGGTAAGGTTTTTGCTGCCGAGGAGATTGACGTGGAACTGCTTGCTATCTATGGATGTCACGTCCTCGACTATGCTGTTGGTGACGAAGTCAAACCTTAGGTTCTGATACAGTTTTGATAGAACAGTTACGCAGAGAAAACGTAGTTAGTATTACTGCCATGAACGGGCCTATGAATGACCGTTAGTAAAGTAGCGTTCGGATTTTCTTACAACTGGAAGTGCTTTCTTGCATCCGCCGCCACAGCTCTCCCGCTGCCAAGCAATTTCTCCTTGTCCGTCGAAGGCCCCACCACCGGATACCGTTAATCGGTCCAGGTATCTCAATGTAACCCAGCTATTCTTGCGGTGCTGGCTAGCTTTTGCTGGCGCCACCAACGTTCCTTCCACTTGAAGATGCATGGCACCCTTGCAAGGGCCTAGCAAATCCACCACGCCTAATGAGTACTTCCCTTTTGGTATCACGACTTTGCCGGAACCCGCTGCTCCACAAGCCCCCTTCCACGCACTCAGTAAAGCCTAAAAACGAAAACGGCAATGAAAGACCTGACAGCAATAATCTAGGAAATACCGTCGCGATATCGAGAACCGAGTTTACTTTCATACCTTAGTGATATCCGACCCCTCCTTCGCACCATATTTTGTGACATCAAAGGTATTGGGCTGAGCTCCGCTGGTAAAGGCGAACAGTAACACCAAATATGCTGCGCACACATGTACCTTGGAACCCATATCTCTCTTTTCAAGGCGCTTCCTCTCCTTCGATATCTACAGCCTATATTGATTTCTAAATGTTTGTGCATTTCTCCTCCTCTGTAAGGCCTTTTATATTTCAGGCGGCTCGTTTAATTTACTCAAGGTTTATTACAGGCTGTAGCATTTTCATACATCCCGTTTTCTGTTTTTCCTTTTTGTTTTGCGTTAAATGTTTTGAGCTTAAAAAAAAAAAGGCCTACGTACGCTAACCTGCAACTAAAAACTACAACTTCCGCATTTCTCTCTAACATATTCTTTTATATTGGAACCCTGTATAACTTATGCAACAACCTCTTCGTTCTCCCACAATATTCTGGACGTATTGGACGCGAAACGAGCCCGGAGACCGCACCCGCAATTCATTTCCTCACGCGTGCATGTAGGACAAAATTTTGACAAGTACAGTGCAACATGAAAAGAGGAAAACAGAAAAAGAAAAAAAGAACTAACAGGCCGTTATTCCGTCTTTTCTCCTTTGGTACCTGAAGGCGCATCGTATTATTTTACGTGTACTTGATTTTAGCGTCGAAAATATGCTCAGCTTCGATTTTAATTATTTATTTATAATGGAACGCAAATATAAAAAAGAAAAAAAAAAGAAAAGGAAAAGAAAGAAAGAAATTCACAATAATAATCTCCGAACATCTTAATATGAGACTTCATCTCTTCACAACGGGATATATGTATATATATATTTCTCCTTTTTCCCGAAACAAATAAATACTTCTTGAATAAATGAATAAAGAATTGAAAAAAGAATCAGCACAGTTACATAGCCGATCACGGATAAATGGTTTATTAGGAAAATAAATTATGCTAGAAAAGCGAAAGGATAAATATTTAGAACAACCTGATATATATTTTTGAACAGCATTATTTTAATTGAAAAGGAAAATGAATTTTGAATTATAATGCTAAGCCCATGACTACAGGAAAATAAATTCCATTATATCAAATTTATTAATTTCAAATTATAGCGTTTCAATTAAAAAGTATCATCTTGAACTTTGATATAGTTGAATTTTAACACCGCAACATAATTTACAGCGCGTTTTAATTTTGAATTTTGACACTATTAAATTACTAAGTTCATTCAATAATATATCTTTTATTATTTCATCTTGCATTCCAAGTTTTATATGTTGATTAACTTTTCAAATAGAAATAGAGGACTTAAAGAAGTATTTATATAGTATTTAATATCAATTGATTTTCTTTTAATATATCTTTTAATATCAATTGATATATTCAGTAATTGGTGAGCTTTTATATTTGTTTAAGTAAAATGAAGCACATTGTTTAATAGGTAAATTTTTTAAATTGATTTTCTATTTTGGATAGAGCTAAATTGAAATCATATCTGACTATGTTCATTTAAATTTAAAAAGTGTAATGATAGTCTTGTAAAATTACTATACTGTGCGTCAGACAAATGAGAAACATTCTCCGTTTAAATTAAGAATCAACAAGTGAGTGCATTAACATCCTCTCGGAATCAACTTTCCTATAATCTTAGGCTTAACATTTGTACAAATAGATTTTGCAGGACCCTTAGATCCGGTGTACTGGAGGTTAACGTTAGAAAGTTCAACGTTCTTGCATGGTACGCTGCTGCTGCATGTCAATTGAACGGCTGTGGGCGTTCTTGACGATCCTCGAATATTCTTGAAGATGACGTCGCTTATTTTAACTTTTGATGGCATCTGCAAAAAGTCGCAATATTTTAGCATAATTGTAACACACCCATATATATAAATTCTCCTTCTTGTTGTGAAAAAATAAAAATTGAAAAGTTACCTTGCGATTGCATTCGTTATGCGGGCAGTACATTTGATCTATAATGATGGGATTGCTGACGTTTTGCATGACGATATCCTCGAACTGGATATTCGACACACTGCCACCATGCAATGCGGGCCAAGTCTTAATTCTCACGCCATTGTCGGTGTCGTATATTGTGCAATTCTTCACATAAATTCCAGACACAGGTTCTTCCTTCTCGTACTTTCCTAAACTTCCAATACTAATGCCATGCCCGTGTCCGCACCTTACGTTTGTGATTCGTACTTGCCTGCTCCCCCGGCCAATGGAGATGCAATCATCACCGGTCATAATGTTTGAATCAATAATGTTGATCTCCTCCGACCGTCCAATGTGAATTCCATCCGTGTTGGGACTATGCCCCGGCGCTTTCACCGAAAATCGCTGGAAGGTAAGGTTTTTGCTGCCGAGGAGATTGACGTGGAACTGCTTGCTATCTATGGATGTCACGTCCTCGACTATGCTGTTGGTGACGAAGTCAAACCTTAGGTTCTGATACAGTTTTGATAGAACAGTTACGCAGAGAAAACGTAGTTAGTATTACTGCCATGAACGGGCCTATGAATGACCGTTAGTAAAGTAGCGTTCGGATTTTCTTACAACTGGAAGTGCTTTCTTGCATCCGCCGCCACAGCTCTCCCGCTGCCAAGCAATTTCTCCTTGTCCGTCGAAGGCCCCACCACCGGATACCGTTAATCGGTCCAGGTATCTCAATGTAACCCAGCTATTCTTGCGGTGCTGGCTAGCTTTTGCTGGCGCCACCAACGTTCCTTCCACTTGAAGATGCATGGCACCCTTGCAAGGGCCTAGCAAATCCACCACGCCTAATGAGTACTTCCCTTTTGGTATCACGACTTTGCCGGAACCCGCTGCTCCACAAGCCCCCTTCCACGCACTCAGTAAAGCCTAAAAACGAAAACGGCAATGAAAGACCTGACAGCAATAATCTAGGAAATACCGTCGCGATATCGAGAACCGAGTTTACTTTCATACCTTAGTGATATCCGACCCCTCCTTCGCACCATATTTTGTGACATCAAAGGTATTGGGCTGAGCTCCGCTGGTAAAGGCGAACAGTAACACCAAATATGCTGCGCACACATGTACCTTGGAACCCATATCTCTCTTTTCAAGGCGCTTCCTCTCCTTCGATATCTACAGCCTATATTGATTTCTAAATGTTTGTGCATTTCTCCTCCTCTGTAAGGCCTTTTATATTTCAGGCGGCTCGTTTAATTTACTCAAGGTTTATTACAGGCTGTAGCATTTTCATACATCCCGTTTTCTGTTTTTCCTTTTTGTTTTGCGTTAAATGTTTTGAGCTTAAAAAAAAAAAGGCCTACGTACGCTAACCTGCAACTAAAAACTACAACTTCCGCATTTCTCTCTAACATATTCTTTTATATTGGAACCCTGTATAACTTATGCAACAACCTCTTCGTTCTCCCACAATATTCTGGACGTATTGGACGCGAAACGAGCCCGGAGACCGCACCCGCAATTCATTTCCTCACGCGTGCATGTAGGACAAAATTTTGACAAGTACAGTGCAACATGAAAAGAGGAAAACAGAAAAAGAAAAAAAGAACTAACAGGCCGTTATTCCGTCTTTTCTCCTTTGGTACCTGAAGGCGCATCGTATTATTTTACGTGTACTTGATTTTAGCGTCGAAAATATGCTCAGCTTCGATTTTAATTATTTATTTATAATGGAACGCAAATATAAAAAAGAAAAAAAAAAGAAAAGGAAAAGAAAGAAAGAAATTCACAATAATAATCTCCGAACATCTTAATATGAGACTTCATCTCTTCACAACGGGATATATGTATATATATATTTCTCCTTTTTCCCGAAACAAATAAATACTTCTTGAATAAATGAATAAAGAATTGAAAAAAGAATCAGCACAGTTACATAGCCGATCACGGATAAATGGTTTATTAGGAAAATAAATTATGCTAGAAAAGCGAAAGGATAAATATTTAGAACAACCTGATATATATTTTTGAACAGCATTATTTTAATTGAAAAGGAAAATGAATTTTGAATTATAATGCTAAGCCCATGACTACAGGAAAATAAATTCCATTATATCAAATTTATTAATTTCAAATTATAGCGTTTCAATTAAAAAGTATCATCTTGAACTTTGATATAGTTGAATTTTAACACCGCAACATAATTTACAGCGCGTTTTAATTTTGAATTTTGACACTATTAAATTACTAAGTTCATTCAATAATATATCTTTTATTATTTCATCTTGCATTCCAAGTTTTATATGTTGATTAACTTTTCAAATAGAAATAGAGGACTTAAAGAAGTATTTATATAGTATTTAATATCAATTGATTTTCTTTTAATATATCTTTTAATATCAATTGATATATTCAGTAATTGGTGAGCTTTTATATTTGTTTAAGTAAAATGAAGCACATTGTTTAATAGGTAAATTTTTTAAATTGATTTTCTATTTTGGATAGAGCTAAATTGAAATCATATCTGACTATGTTCATTTAAATTTAAAAAGTGTAATGATAGTCTTGTAAAATTACTATACTGTGCGTCAGACAAATGAGAAACATTCTCCGTTTAAATTAAGAATCAACAAGTGAGTGCATTAACATCCTCTCGGAATCAACTTTCCTATAATCTTAGGCTTAACATTTGTACAAATAGATTTTGCAGGACCCTTAGATCCGGTGTACTGGAGGTTAACGTTAGAAAGTTCAACGTTCTTGCATGGTACGCTGCTGCTGCATGTCAATTGAACGGCTGTGGGCGTTCTTGACGATCCTCGAATATTCTTGAAGATGACGTCGCTTATTTTAACTTTTGATGGCATCTGCAAAAAGTCGCAATATTTTAGCATAATTGTAACACACCCATATATATAAATTCTCCTTCTTGTTGTGAAAAAATAAAAATTGAAAAGTTACCTTGCGATTGCATTCGTTATGCGGGCAGTACATTTGATCTATAATGATGGGATTGCTGACGTTTTGCATGACGATATCCTCGAACTGGATATTCGACACACTGCCACCATGCAATGCGGGCCAAGTCTTAATTCTCACGCCATTGTCGGTGTCGTATATTGTGCAATTCTTCACATAAATTCCAGACACAGGTTCTTCCTTCTCGTACTTTCCTAAACTTCCAATACTAATGCCATGCCCGTGTCCGCACCTTACGTTTGTGATTCGTACTTGCCTGCTCCCCCGGCCAATGGAGATGCAATCATCACCGGTCATAATGTTTGAATCAATAATGTTGATCTCCTCCGACCGTCCAATGTGAATTCCATCCGTGTTGGGACTATGCCCCGGCGCTTTCACCGAAAATCGCTGGAAGGTAAGGTTTTTGCTGCCGAGGAGATTGACGTGGAACTGCTTGCTATCTATGGATGTCACGTCCTCGACTATGCTGTTGGTGACGAAGTCAAACCTTAGGTTCTGATACAGTTTTGATAGAACAGTTACGCAGAGAAAACGTAGTTAGTATTACTGCCATGAACGGGCCTATGAATGACCGTTAGTAAAGTAGCGTTCGGATTTTCTTACAACTGGAAGTGCTTTCTTGCATCCGCCGCCACAGCTCTCCCGCTGCCAAGCAATTTCTCCTTGTCCGTCGAAGGCCCCACCACCGGATACCGTTAATCGGTCCAGGTATCTCAATGTAACCCAGCTATTCTTGCGGTGCTGGCTAGCTTTTGCTGGCGCCACCAACGTTCCTTCCACTTGAAGATGCATGGCACCCTTGCAAGGGCCTAGCAAATCCACCACGCCTAATGAGTACTTCCCTTTTGGTATCACGACTTTGCCGGAACCCGCTGCTCCACAAGCCCCCTTCCACGCACTCAGTAAAGCCTAAAAACGAAAACGGCAATGAAAGACCTGACAGCAATAATCTAGGAAATACCGTCGCGATATCGAGAACCGAGTTTACTTTCATACCTTAGTGATATCCGACCCCTCCTTCGCACCATATTTTGTGACATCAAAGGTATTGGGCTGAGCTCCGCTGGTAAAGGCGAACAGTAACACCAAATATGCTGCGCACACATGTACCTTGGAACCCATATCTCTCTTTTCAAGGCGCTTCCTCTCCTTCGATATCTACAGCCTATATTGATTTCTAAATGTTTGTGCATTTCTCCTCCTCTGTAAGGCCTTTTATATTTCAGGCGGCTCGTTTAATTTACTCAAGGTTTATTACAGGCTGTAGCATTTTCATACATCCCGTTTTCTGTTTTTCCTTTTTGTTTTGCGTTAAATGTTTTGAGCTTAAAAAAAAAAAGGCCTACGTACGCTAACCTGCAACTAAAAACTACAACTTCCGCATTTCTCTCTAACATATTCTTTTATATTGGAACCCTGTATAACTTATGCAACAACCTCTTCGTTCTCCCACAATATTCTGGACGTATTGGACGCGAAACGAGCCCGGAGACCGCACCCGCAATTCATTTCCTCACGCGTGCATGTAGGACAAAATTTTGACAAGTACAGTGCAACATGAAAAGAGGAAAACAGAAAAAGAAAAAAAGAACTAACAGGCCGTTATTCCGTCTTTTCTCCTTTGGTACCTGAAGGCGCATCGTATTATTTTACGTGTACTTGATTTTAGCGTCGAAAATATGCTCAGCTTCGATTTTAATTATTTATTTATAATGGAACGCAAATATAAAAAAGAAAAAAAAAAGAAAAGGAAAAGAAAGAAAGAAATTCACAATAATAATCTCCGAACATCTTAATATGAGACTTCATCTCTTCACAACGGGATATATGTATATATATATTTCTCCTTTTTCCCGAAACAAATAAATACTTCTTGAATAAATGAATAAAGAATTGAAAAAAGAATCAGCACAGTTACATAGCCGATCACGGATAAATGGTTTATTAGGAAAATAAATTATGCTAGAAAAGCGAAAGGATAAATATTTAGAACAACCTGATATATATTTTTGAACAGCATTATTTTAATTGAAAAGGAAAATGAATTTTGAATTATAATGCTAAGCCCATGACTACAGGAAAATAAATTCCATTATATCAAATTTATTAATTTCAAATTATAGCGTTTCAATTAAAAAGTATCATCTTGAACTTTGATATAGTTGAATTTTAACACCGCAACATAATTTACAGCGCGTTTTAATTTTGAATTTTGACACTATTAAATTACTAAGTTCATTCAATAATATATCTTTTATTATTTCATCTTGCATTCCAAGTTTTATATGTTGATTAACTTTTCAAATAGAAATAGAGGACTTAAAGAAGTATTTATATAGTATTTAATATCAATTGATTTTCTTTTAATATATCTTTTAATATCAATTGATATATTCAGTAATTGGTGAGCTTTTATATTTGTTTAAGTAAAATGAAGCACATTGTTTAATAGGTAAATTTTTTAAATTGATTTTCTATTTTGGATAGAGCTAAATTGAAATCATATCTGACTATGTTCATTTAAATTTAAAAAGTGTAATGATAGTCTTGTAAAATTACTATACTGTGCGTCAGACAAATGAGAAACATTCTCCGTTTAAATTAAGAATCAACAAGTGAGTGCATTAACATCCTCTCGGAATCAACTTTCCTATAATCTTAGGCTTAACATTTGTACAAATAGATTTTGCAGGACCCTTAGATCCGGTGTACTGGAGGTTAACGTTAGAAAGTTCAACGTTCTTGCATGGTACGCTGCTGCTGCATGTCAATTGAACGGCTGTGGGCGTTCTTGACGATCCTCGAATATTCTTGAAGATGACGTCGCTTATTTTAACTTTTGATGGCATCTGCAAAAAGTCGCAATATTTTAGCATAATTGTAACACACCCATATATATAAATTCTCCTTCTTGTTGTGAAAAAATAAAAATTGAAAAGTTACCTTGCGATTGCATTCGTTATGCGGGCAGTACATTTGATCTATAATGATGGGATTGCTGACGTTTTGCATGACGATATCCTCGAACTGGATATTCGACACACTGCCACCATGCAATGCGGGCCAAGTCTTAATTCTCACGCCATTGTCGGTGTCGTATATTGTGCAATTCTTCACATAAATTCCAGACACAGGTTCTTCCTTCTCGTACTTTCCTAAACTTCCAATACTAATGCCATGCCCGTGTCCGCACCTTACGTTTGTGATTCGTACTTGCCTGCTCCCCCGGCCAATGGAGATGCAATCATCACCGGTCATAATGTTTGAATCAATAATGTTGATCTCCTCCGACCGTCCAATGTGAATTCCATCCGTGTTGGGACTATGCCCCGGCGCTTTCACCGAAAATCGCTGGAAGGTAAGGTTTTTGCTGCCGAGGAGATTGACGTGGAACTGCTTGCTATCTATGGATGTCACGTCCTCGACTATGCTGTTGGTGACGAAGTCAAACCTTAGGTTCTGATACAGTTTTGATAGAACAGTTACGCAGAGAAAACGTAGTTAGTATTACTGCCATGAACGGGCCTATGAATGACCGTTAGTAAAGTAGCGTTCGGATTTTCTTACAACTGGAAGTGCTTTCTTGCATCCGCCGCCACAGCTCTCCCGCTGCCAAGCAATTTCTCCTTGTCCGTCGAAGGCCCCACCACCGGATACCGTTAATCGGTCCAGGTATCTCAATGTAACCCAGCTATTCTTGCGGTGCTGGCTAGCTTTTGCTGGCGCCACCAACGTTCCTTCCACTTGAAGATGCATGGCACCCTTGCAAGGGCCTAGCAAATCCACCACGCCTAATGAGTACTTCCCTTTTGGTATCACGACTTTGCCGGAACCCGCTGCTCCACAAGCCCCCTTCCACGCACTCAGTAAAGCCTAAAAACGAAAACGGCAATGAAAGACCTGACAGCAATAATCTAGGAAATACCGTCGCGATATCGAGAACCGAGTTTACTTTCATACCTTAGTGATATCCGACCCCTCCTTCGCACCATATTTTGTGACATCAAAGGTATTGGGCTGAGCTCCGCTGGTAAAGGCGAACAGTAACACCAAATATGCTGCGCACACATGTACCTTGGAACCCATATCTCTCTTTTCAAGGCGCTTCCTCTCCTTCGATATCTACAGCCTATATTGATTTCTAAATGTTTGTGCATTTCTCCTCCTCTGTAAGGCCTTTTATATTTCAGGCGGCTCGTTTAATTTACTCAAGGTTTATTACAGGCTGTAGCATTTTCATACATCCCGTTTTCTGTTTTTCCTTTTTGTTTTGCGTTAAATGTTTTGAGCTTAAAAAAAAAAAGGCCTACGTACGCTAACCTGCAACTAAAAACTACAACTTCCGCATTTCTCTCTAACATATTCTTTTATATTGGAACCCTGTATAACTTATGCAACAACCTCTTCGTTCTCCCACAATATTCTGGACGTATTGGACGCGAAACGAGCCCGGAGACCGCACCCGCAATTCATTTCCTCACGCGTGCATGTAGGACAAAATTTTGACAAGTACAGTGCAACATGAAAAGAGGAAAACAGAAAAAGAAAAAAAGAACTAACAGGCCGTTATTCCGTCTTTTCTCCTTTGGTACCTGAAGGCGCATCGTATTATTTTACGTGTACTTGATTTTAGCGTCGAAAATATGCTCAGCTTCGATTTTAATTATTTATTTATAATGGAACGCAAATATAAAAAAGAAAAAAAAAAGAAAAGGAAAAGAAAGAAAGAAATTCACAATAATAATCTCCGAACATCTTAATATGAGACTTCATCTCTTCACAACGGGATATATGTATATATATATTTCTCCTTTTTCCCGAAACAAATAAATACTTCTTGAATAAATGAATAAAGAATTGAAAAAAGAATCAGCACAGTTACATAGCCGATCACGGATAAATGGTTTATTAGGAAAATAAATTATGCTAGAAAAGCGAAAGGATAAATATTTAGAACAACCTGATATATATTTTTGAACAGCATTATTTTAATTGAAAAGGAAAATGAATTTTGAATTATAATGCTAAGCCCATGACTACAGGAAAATAAATTCCATTATATCAAATTTATTAATTTCAAATTATAGCGTTTCAATTAAAAAGTATCATCTTGAACTTTGATATAGTTGAATTTTAACACCGCAACATAATTTACAGCGCGTTTTAATTTTGAATTTTGACACTATTAAATTACTAAGTTCATTCAATAATATATCTTTTATTATTTCATCTTGCATTCCAAGTTTTATATGTTGATTAACTTTTCAAATAGAAATAGAGGACTTAAAGAAGTATTTATATAGTATTTAATATCAATTGATTTTCTTTTAATATATCTTTTAATATCAATTGATATATTCAGTAATTGGTGAGCTTTTATATTTGTTTAAGTAAAATGAAGCACATTGTTTAATAGGTAAATTTTTTAAATTGATTTTCTATTTTGGATAGAGCTAAATTGAAATCATATCTGACTATGTTCATTTAAATTTAAAAAGTGTAATGATAGTCTTGTAAAATTACTATACTGTGCGTCAGACAAATGAGAAACATTCTCCGTTTAAATTAAGAATCAACAAGTGAGTGCATTAACATCCTCTCGGAATCAACTTTCCTATAATCTTAGGCTTAACATTTGTACAAATAGATTTTGCAGGACCCTTAGATCCGGTGTACTGGAGGTTAACGTTAGAAAGTTCAACGTTCTTGCATGGTACGCTGCTGCTGCATGTCAATTGAACGGCTGTGGGCGTTCTTGACGATCCTCGAATATTCTTGAAGATGACGTCGCTTATTTTAACTTTTGATGGCATCTGCAAAAAGTCGCAATATTTTAGCATAATTGTAACACACCCATATATATAAATTCTCCTTCTTGTTGTGAAAAAATAAAAATTGAAAAGTTACCTTGCGATTGCATTCGTTATGCGGGCAGTACATTTGATCTATAATGATGGGATTGCTGACGTTTTGCATGACGATATCCTCGAACTGGATATTCGACACACTGCCACCATGCAATGCGGGCCAAGTCTTAATTCTCACGCCATTGTCGGTGTCGTATATTGTGCAATTCTTCACATAAATTCCAGACACAGGTTCTTCCTTCTCGTACTTTCCTAAACTTCCAATACTAATGCCATGCCCGTGTCCGCACCTTACGTTTGTGATTCGTACTTGCCTGCTCCCCCGGCCAATGGAGATGCAATCATCACCGGTCATAATGTTTGAATCAATAATGTTGATCTCCTCCGACCGTCCAATGTGAATTCCATCCGTGTTGGGACTATGCCCCGGCGCTTTCACCGAAAATCGCTGGAAGGTAAGGTTTTTGCTGCCGAGGAGATTGACGTGGAACTGCTTGCTATCTATGGATGTCACGTCCTCGACTATGCTGTTGGTGACGAAGTCAAACCTTAGGTTCTGATACAGTTTTGATAGAACAGTTACGCAGAGAAAACGTAGTTAGTATTACTGCCATGAACGGGCCTATGAATGACCGTTAGTAAAGTAGCGTTCGGATTTTCTTACAACTGGAAGTGCTTTCTTGCATCCGCCGCCACAGCTCTCCCGCTGCCAAGCAATTTCTCCTTGTCCGTCGAAGGCCCCACCACCGGATACCGTTAATCGGTCCAGGTATCTCAATGTAACCCAGCTATTCTTGCGGTGCTGGCTAGCTTTTGCTGGCGCCACCAACGTTCCTTCCACTTGAAGATGCATGGCACCCTTGCAAGGGCCTAGCAAATCCACCACGCCTAATGAGTACTTCCCTTTTGGTATCACGACTTTGCCGGAACCCGCTGCTCCACAAGCCCCCTTCCACGCACTCAGTAAAGCCTAAAAACGAAAACGGCAATGAAAGACCTGACAGCAATAATCTAGGAAATACCGTCGCGATATCGAGAACCGAGTTTACTTTCATACCTTAGTGATATCCGACCCCTCCTTCGCACCATATTTTGTGACATCAAAGGTATTGGGCTGAGCTCCGCTGGTAAAGGCGAACAGTAACACCAAATATGCTGCGCACACATGTACCTTGGAACCCATATCTCTCTTTTCAAGGCGCTTCCTCTCCTTCGATATCTACAGCCTATATTGATTTCTAAATGTTTGTGCATTTCTCCTCCTCTGTAAGGCCTTTTATATTTCAGGCGGCTCGTTTAATTTACTCAAGGTTTATTACAGGCTGTAGCATTTTCATACATCCCGTTTTCTGTTTTTCCTTTTTGTTTTGCGTTAAATGTTTTGAGCTTAAAAAAAAAAAGGCCTACGTACGCTAACCTGCAACTAAAAACTACAACTTCCGCATTTCTCTCTAACATATTCTTTTATATTGGAACCCTGTATAACTTATGCAACAACCTCTTCGTTCTCCCACAATATTCTGGACGTATTGGACGCGAAACGAGCCCGGAGACCGCACCCGCAATTCATTTCCTCACGCGTGCATGTAGGACAAAATTTTGACAAGTACAGTGCAACATGAAAAGAGGAAAACAGAAAAAGAAAAAAAGAACTAACAGGCCGTTATTCCGTCTTTTCTCCTTTGGTACCTGAAGGCGCATCGTATTATTTTACGTGTACTTGATTTTAGCGTCGAAAATATGCTCAGCTTCGATTTTAATTATTTATTTATAATGGAACGCAAATATAAAAAAGAAAAAAAAAAGAAAAGGAAAAGAAAGAAAGAAATTCACAATAATAATCTCCGAACATCTTAATATGAGACTTCATCTCTTCACAACGGGATATATGTATATATATATTTCTCCTTTTTCCCGAAACAAATAAATACTTCTTGAATAAATGAATAAAGAATTGAAAAAAGAATCAGCACAGTTACATAGCCGATCACGGATAAATGGTTTATTAGGAAAATAAATTATGCTAGAAAAGCGAAAGGATAAATATTTAGAACAACCTGATATATATTTTTGAACAGCATTATTTTAATTGAAAAGGAAAATGAATTTTGAATTATAATGCTAAGCCCATGACTACAGGAAAATAAATTCCATTATATCAAATTTATTAATTTCAAATTATAGCGTTTCAATTAAAAAGTATCATCTTGAACTTTGATATAGTTGAATTTTAACACCGCAACATAATTTACAGCGCGTTTTAATTTTGAATTTTGACACTATTAAATTACTAAGTTCATTCAATAATATATCTTTTATTATTTCATCTTGCATTCCAAGTTTTATATGTTGATTAACTTTTCAAATAGAAATAGAGGACTTAAAGAAGTATTTATATAGTATTTAATATCAATTGATTTTCTTTTAATATATCTTTTAATATCAATTGATATATTCAGTAATTGGTGAGCTTTTATATTTGTTTAAGTAAAATGAAGCACATTGTTTAATAGGTAAATTTTTTAAATTGATTTTCTATTTTGGATAGAGCTAAATTGAAATCATATCTGACTATGTTCATTTAAATTTAAAAAGTGTAATGATAGTCTTGTAAAATTACTATACTGTGCGTCAGACAAATGAGAAACATTCTCCGTTTAAATTAAGAATCAACAAGTGAGTGCATTAACATCCTCTCGGAATCAACTTTCCTATAATCTTAGGCTTAACATTTGTACAAATAGATTTTGCAGGACCCTTAGATCCGGTGTACTGGAGGTTAACGTTAGAAAGTTCAACGTTCTTGCATGGTACGCTGCTGCTGCATGTCAATTGAACGGCTGTGGGCGTTCTTGACGATCCTCGAATATTCTTGAAGATGACGTCGCTTATTTTAACTTTTGATGGCATCTGCAAAAAGTCGCAATATTTTAGCATAATTGTAACACACCCATATATATAAATTCTCCTTCTTGTTGTGAAAAAATAAAAATTGAAAAGTTACCTTGCGATTGCATTCGTTATGCGGGCAGTACATTTGATCTATAATGATGGGATTGCTGACGTTTTGCATGACGATATCCTCGAACTGGATATTCGACACACTGCCACCATGCAATGCGGGCCAAGTCTTAATTCTCACGCCATTGTCGGTGTCGTATATTGTGCAATTCTTCACATAAATTCCAGACACAGGTTCTTCCTTCTCGTACTTTCCTAAACTTCCAATACTAATGCCATGCCCGTGTCCGCACCTTACGTTTGTGATTCGTACTTGCCTGCTCCCCCGGCCAATGGAGATGCAATCATCACCGGTCATAATGTTTGAATCAATAATGTTGATCTCCTCCGACCGTCCAATGTGAATTCCATCCGTGTTGGGACTATGCCCCGGCGCTTTCACCGAAAATCGCTGGAAGGTAAGGTTTTTGCTGCCGAGGAGATTGACGTGGAACTGCTTGCTATCTATGGATGTCACGTCCTCGACTATGCTGTTGGTGACGAAGTCAAACCTTAGGTTCTGATACAGTTTTGATAGAACAGTTACGCAGAGAAAACGTAGTTAGTATTACTGCCATGAACGGGCCTATGAATGACCGTTAGTAAAGTAGCGTTCGGATTTTCTTACAACTGGAAGTGCTTTCTTGCATCCGCCGCCACAGCTCTCCCGCTGCCAAGCAATTTCTCCTTGTCCGTCGAAGGCCCCACCACCGGATACCGTTAATCGGTCCAGGTATCTCAATGTAACCCAGCTATTCTTGCGGTGCTGGCTAGCTTTTGCTGGCGCCACCAACGTTCCTTCCACTTGAAGATGCATGGCACCCTTGCAAGGGCCTAGCAAATCCACCACGCCTAATGAGTACTTCCCTTTTGGTATCACGACTTTGCCGGAACCCGCTGCTCCACAAGCCCCCTTCCACGCACTCAGTAAAGCCTAAAAACGAAAACGGCAATGAAAGACCTGACAGCAATAATCTAGGAAATACCGTCGCGATATCGAGAACCGAGTTTACTTTCATACCTTAGTGATATCCGACCCCTCCTTCGCACCATATTTTGTGACATCAAAGGTATTGGGCTGAGCTCCGCTGGTAAAGGCGAACAGTAACACCAAATATGCTGCGCACACATGTACCTTGGAACCCATATCTCTCTTTTCAAGGCGCTTCCTCTCCTTCGATATCTACAGCCTATATTGATTTCTAAATGTTTGTGCATTTCTCCTCCTCTGTAAGGCCTTTTATATTTCAGGCGGCTCGTTTAATTTACTCAAGGTTTATTACAGGCTGTAGCATTTTCATACATCCCGTTTTCTGTTTTTCCTTTTTGTTTTGCGTTAAATGTTTTGAGCTTAAAAAAAAAAAGGCCTACGTACGCTAACCTGCAACTAAAAACTACAACTTCCGCATTTCTCTCTAACATATTCTTTTATATTGGAACCCTGTATAACTTATGCAACAACCTCTTCGTTCTCCCACAATATTCTGGACGTATTGGACGCGAAACGAGCCCGGAGACCGCACCCGCAATTCATTTCCTCACGCGTGCATGTAGGACAAAATTTTGACAAGTACAGTGCAACATGAAAAGAGGAAAACAGAAAAAGAAAAAAAGAACTAACAGGCCGTTATTCCGTCTTTTCTCCTTTGGTACCTGAAGGCGCATCGTATTATTTTACGTGTACTTGATTTTAGCGTCGAAAATATGCTCAGCTTCGATTTTAATTATTTATTTATAATGGAACGCAAATATAAAAAAGAAAAAAAAAAGAAAAGGAAAAGAAAGAAAGAAATTCACAATAATAATCTCCGAACATCTTAATATGAGACTTCATCTCTTCACAACGGGATATATGTATATATATATTTCTCCTTTTTCCCGAAACAAATAAATACTTCTTGAATAAATGAATAAAGAATTGAAAAAAGAATCAGCACAGTTACATAGCCGATCACGGATAAATGGTTTATTAGGAAAATAAATTATGCTAGAAAAGCGAAAGGATAAATATTTAGAACAACCTGATATATATTTTTGAACAGCATTATTTTAATTGAAAAGGAAAATGAATTTTGAATTATAATGCTAAGCCCATGACTACAGGAAAATAAATTCCATTATATCAAATTTATTAATTTCAAATTATAGCGTTTCAATTAAAAAGTATCATCTTGAACTTTGATATAGTTGAATTTTAACACCGCAACATAATTTACAGCGCGTTTTAATTTTGAATTTTGACACTATTAAATTACTAAGTTCATTCAATAATATATCTTTTATTATTTCATCTTGCATTCCAAGTTTTATATGTTGATTAACTTTTCAAATAGAAATAGAGGACTTAAAGAAGTATTTATATAGTATTTAATATCAATTGATTTTCTTTTAATATATCTTTTAATATCAATTGATATATTCAGTAATTGGTGAGCTTTTATATTTGTTTAAGTAAAATGAAGCACATTGTTTAATAGGTAAATTTTTTAAATTGATTTTCTATTTTGGATAGAGCTAAATTGAAATCATATCTGACTATGTTCATTTAAATTTAAAAAGTGTAATGATA
The DNA here is from genome assembly GCF_001659605.2 of Manihot esculenta. NCBI lineage: Eukaryota > Viridiplantae > Streptophyta > Magnoliopsida > Malpighiales > Euphorbiaceae > Manihot > Manihot esculenta. The sequence goes on along the minus strand of NC_035177.2, from coordinate 7,993,867 downwards.
GTCTTGTAAAATTACTATACTGTGCGTCAGACAAATGAGAAACATTCTCCGTTTAAATTAAGAATCAACAAGTGAGTGCATTAACATCCTCTCGGAATCAACTTTCCTATAATCTTAGGCTTAACATTTGTACAAATAGA
>NC_035177.2:7966626-7990627 GCF_001659605.2 Manihot esculenta | reverse complement strand
CAACAAGTGAGTGCATTAACATCCTCTCGGAATCAACTTTCCTATAATCTTAGGCTTAACATTTGTACAAATAGATTTTGCAGGACCCTTAGATCCGGTGTACTGGAGGTTAACGTTAGAAAGTTCAACGTTCTTGCATGGTACGCTGCTGCTGCATGTCAATTGAACGGCTGTGGGCGTTCTTGACGATCCTCGAATATTCTTGAAGATGACGTCGCTTATTTTAACTTTTGATGGCATCTGCAAAAAGTCGCAATATTTTAGCATAATTGTAACACACCCATATATATAAATTCTCCTTCTTGTTGTGAAAAAATAAAAATTGAAAAGTTACCTTGCGATTGCATTCGTTATGCGGGCAGTACATTTGATCTATAATGATGGGATTGCTGACGTTTTGCATGACGATATCCTCGAACTGGATATTCGACACACTGCCACCATGCAATGCGGGCCAAGTCTTAATTCTCACGCCATTGTCGGTGTCGTATATTGTGCAATTCTTCACATAAATTCCAGACACAGGTTCTTCCTTCTCGTACTTTCCTAAACTTCCAATACTAATGCCATGCCCGTGTCCGCACCTTACGTTTGTGATTCGTACTTGCCTGCTCCCCCGGCCAATGGAGATGCAATCATCACCGGTCATAATGTTTGAATCAATAATGTTGATCTCCTCCGACCGTCCAATGTGAATTCCATCCGTGTTGGGACTATGCCCCGGCGCTTTCACCGAAAATCGCTGGAAGGTAAGGTTTTTGCTGCCGAGGAGATTGACGTGGAACTGCTTGCTATCTATGGATGTCACGTCCTCGACTATGCTGTTGGTGACGAAGTCAAACCTTAGGTTCTGATACAGTTTTGATAGAACAGTTACGCAGAGAAAACGTAGTTAGTATTACTGCCATGAACGGGCCTATGAATGACCGTTAGTAAAGTAGCGTTCGGATTTTCTTACAACTGGAAGTGCTTTCTTGCATCCGCCGCCACAGCTCTCCCGCTGCCAAGCAATTTCTCCTTGTCCGTCGAAGGCCCCACCACCGGATACCGTTAATCGGTCCAGGTATCTCAATGTAACCCAGCTATTCTTGCGGTGCTGGCTAGCTTTTGCTGGCGCCACCAACGTTCCTTCCACTTGAAGATGCATGGCACCCTTGCAAGGGCCTAGCAAATCCACCACGCCTAATGAGTACTTCCCTTTTGGTATCACGACTTTGCCGGAACCCGCTGCTCCACAAGCCCCCTTCCACGCACTCAGTAAAGCCTAAAAACGAAAACGGCAATGAAAGACCTGACAGCAATAATCTAGGAAATACCGTTGCGATATCGAGAACCGAGTTTACTTTCATACCTTAGTGATATCCGACCCCTCCTTCGCACCATATTTTGTGACATCAAAGGTATTGGGCTGAGCTCCGCTGGTAAAGGCGAACAGTAACACCAAATATGCTGCGCACACATGTACCTTGGAACCCATATCTCTCTTTTCAAGGCGCTTCCTCTCCTTCGATATCTACAGCCTATATTGATTTCTAAATGTTTGTGCATTTCTCCTCCTCTGTAAGGCCTTTTATATTTCAGGCGGCTCGTTTAATTTACTCAAGGTTTATTACAGGCTGTAGCATTTTCATACATCCCGTTTTCTGTTTTTCCTTTTTGTTTTGCGTTAAATGTTTTGAGCTTAAAAAAAAAAAGGCCTACGTACGCTAACCTGCAACTAAAAACTACAACTTCCGCATTTCTCTCTAACATATTCTTTTATATTGGAACCCTGTATAACTTATGCAACAACCTCTTCGTTCTCCCACAATATTCTGGACGTATTGGACGCGAAACGAGCCCGGAGACCGCACCCGCAATTCATTTCCTCACGCGTGCATGTAGGACAAAATTTTGACAAGTACAGTGCAACATGAAAAGAGGAAAACAGAAAAAGAAAAAAAGAACTAACAGGCCGTTATTCCGTCTTTTCTCCTTTGGTACCTGAAGGCGCATCGTATTATTTTACGTGTACTTGATTTTAGCGTCGAAAATATGCTCAGCTTCGATTTTAATTATTTATTTATAATGGAACGCAAATATAAAAAAGAAAAAAAAAAGAAAAGGAAAAGAAAGAAAGAAATTCACAATAATAATCTCCGAACATCTTAATATGAGACTTCATCTCTTCACAACGGGATATATGTATATATATATTTCTCCTTTTTCCCGAAACAAATAAATACTTCTTGAATAAATGAATAAAGAATTGAAAAAAGAATCAGCACAGTTACATAGCCGATCACGGATAAATGGTTTATTAGGAAAATAAATTATGCTAGAAAAGCGAAAGGATAAATATTTAGAACAACCTGATATATATTTTTGAACAGCATTATTTTAATTGACAAGGAAAATGAATTTTGAATTATAATGCTAAGCCCATGACTACAGGAAAATAAATTCCATTATATCAAATTTATTAATTTCAAATTATAGCGTTTCAATTAAAAAGTATCATCTTGAACTTTGATATAGTTGAATTTTAACACCGCAACATAATTTACAGCGCGTTTTAATTTTGAATTTTGACACTATTAAATTACTAAGTTCATTCAATAATATATCTTTTATTATTTCATCTTGCATTCCAAGTTTTATATGTTGATTAACTTTTCAAATAGAAATAGAGGACTTAAAGAAGTATTTATATAGTATTTAATATCAATTGATTTTCTTTTAATATATCTTTTAATATCAATTGATATATTCAGTAATTGGTGAGCTTTTATATTTGTTTAAGTAAAATGAAGCACATTGTTTAATAGGTAAATTTTTTAAATTGATTTTCTATTTTGGATAGAGCTAAATTGAAATCATATCTGACTATGTTCATTTAAATTTAAAAAGTGTAATGATAGTCTTGTAAAATTACTATACTGTGCGTCAGACAAATGAGAAACATTCTCCGTTTAAATTAAGAATCAACAAGTGAGTGCATTAACATCCTCTCGGAATCAACTTTCCTATAATCTTAGGCTTAACATTTGTACAAATAGATTTTGCAGGACCCTTAGATCCGGTGTACTGGAGGTTAACGTTAGAAAGTTCAACGTTCTTGCATGGTACGCTGCTGCTGCATGTCAATTGAACGGCTGTGGGCGTTCTTGACGATCCTCGAATATTCTTGAAGATGACGTCGCTTATTTTATCTTTTGATGGCATCTGCAAAAAGTCGCAATATTTTAGCATAATTGTAACACACCCATATATTTAAATTCTCCTTCTTGTTGTGAAAAAATAAAAATTGAAAAGTTACCTTGCGATTGCATTCGTTATGCGGGCAGTACATTTGATCTATAATGATGGGATTGCTGACGTTTTGCATGACGATATCCTCGAACTGGATATTCGACACACTGCCACCATGCAATGCGGGCCAAGTCTTAATTCTCACGCCATTGTCGGTGTCGTATATTGTGCAATTCTTCACATAAATTCCAGACACAGGTTCTTCCTTCTCGTACTTTCCTAAACTTCCAATACTAATGCCATGCCCGTGTCCGCACCTTACGTTTGTGATTCGTACTTGCCTGCTCCCCCGGCCAATGGAGATGCAATCATCACCGGTCATAATGTTTGAATCAATAATGTTGATCTCCTCCGACCGTCCAATGTGAATTCCATCCGTGTTGGGACTATGCCCCGGCGCTTTCACCGAAAATCGCTGGAAGGTAAGGTTTTTGCTGCCGAGGAGATTGACGTGGAACTGCTTGCTATCTATGGATGTCACGTCCTCGACTATGCTGTTGGTGACGAAGTCAAACCTTAGGTTCTGATACAGTTTTGATAGAACAGTTACGCAGAGAAAACGTAGTTAGTATTACTGCCATGAACGGGCCTATGAATGACCGTTAGTAAAGTAGCGTTCGGATTTTCTTACAACTGGAAGTGCTTTCTTGCATCCGCCGCCACAGCTCTCCCGCTGCCAAGCAATTTCTCCTTGTCCGTCGAAGGCCCCACCACCGGATACCGTTAATCGGTCCAGGTATCTCAATGTAACCCAGCTATTCTTGCGGTGCTGGCTAGCTTTTGCTGGCGCCACCAACGTTCCTTCCACTTGAAGATGCATGGCACCCTTGCAAGGGCCTAGCAAATCCACCACGCCTAATGAGTACTTCCCTTTTGGTATCACGACTTTGCCGGAACCCGCTGCTCCACAAGCCCCCTTCCACGCACTCAGTAAAGCCTAAAAACGAAAACGGCAATGAAAGACCTGACAGCAATAATCTAGGAAATACCGTCGCGATATCGAGAACCGAGTTTACTTTCATACCTTAGTGATATCCGACCCCTCCTTCGCACCATATTTTGTGACATCAAAGGTATTGGGCTGAGCTCCGCTGGTAAAGGCGAACAGTAACACCAAATATGCTGCGCACACATGTACCTTGGAACCCATATCTCTCTTTTCAAGGCGCTTCCTCTCCTTCGATATCTACAGCCTATATTGATTTCTAAATGTTTGTGCATTTCTCCTCCTCTGTAAGGCCTTTTATATTTCAGGCGGCTCGTTTAATTTACTCAAGGTTTATTACAGGCTGTAGCATTTTCATACATCCCGTTTTCTGTTTTTCCTTTTTGTTTTGCGTTAAATGTTTTGAGCTTAAAAAAAAAAAGGCCTACGTACGCTAACCTGCAACTAAAAACTACAACTTCCGCATTTCTCTCTAACATATTCTTTTATATTGGAACCCTGTATAACTTATGCAACAACCTCTTCGTTCTCCCACAATATTCTGGACGTATTGGACGCGAAACGAGCCCGGAGACCGCACCCGCAATTCATTTCCTCACGCGTGCATGTAGGACAAAATTTTTACAAGTACAGTGCAACATGAAAAGAGGAAAACAGAAAAAGAAAAAAAGAACTAACAGGCCGTTATTCCGTCTTTTCTCCTTTGGTACCTGAAGGCGCATCGTATTATTTTACGTGTACTTGATTTTAGCGTCGAAAATATGCTCAGCTTCGATTTTAATTATTTATTTATAATGGAACGCAAATATAAAAAAGAAAAAAAAAAGAAAAGGAAAAGAAAGAAAGAAATTCACAATAATAATCTCCGAACATCTTAATATGAGACTTCATCTCTTCACAACGGGATATATGTATATATATATTTCTCCTTTTTCCCGAAACAAATAAATACTTCTTGAATAAATGAATAAAGAATTGAAAAAAGAATCAGCACAGTTACATAGCCGATCACGGATAAATGGTTTATTAGGAAAATAAATTATGCTAGAAAAGCGAAAGGATAAATATTTAGAACAACCTGATATATATTTTTGAACAGCATTATTTTAATTGAAAAGGAAAATGAATTTTGAATTATAATGCTAAGCCCATGACTACAGGAAAATAAATTCCATTATATCAAATTTATTAATTTCAAATTATAGCGTTTCAATTAAAAAGTATCATCTTGAACTTTGATATAGTTGAATTTTAACACCGCAACATAATTTACAGCGCGTTTTAATTTTGAATTTTGACACTATTAAATTACTAAGTTCATTCAATAATATATCTTTTATTATTTCATCTTGCATTCCAAGTTTTATATGTTGATTAACTTTTCAAATAGAAATAGAGGACTTAAAGAAGTATTTATATAGTATTTAATATCAATTGATTTTCTTTTAATATATCTTTTAATATCAATTGATATATTCAGTAATTGGTGAGCTTTTATATTTGTTTAAGTAAAATGAAGCACATTGTTTAATAGGTAAATTTTTTAAATTGATTTTCTATTTTGGATAGAGCTAAATTGAAATCATATCTGACTATGTTCATTTAAATTTAAAAAGTGTAATGATAGTCTTGTAAAATTACTATACTGTGCGTCAGACAAATGAGAAACATTCTCCGTTTAAATTAAGAATCAACAAGTGAGTGCATTAACATCCTCTCGGAATCAACTTTCCTATAATCTTAGGCTTAACATTTGTACAAATAGATTTTGCAGGACCCTTAGATCCGGTGTACTGGAGGTTAACGTTAGAAAGTTCAACGTTCTTGCATGGTACGCTGCTGCTGCATGTCAATTGAACGGCTGTGGGCGTTCTTGACGATCCTCGAATATTCTTGAAGATGACGTCGCTTATTTTAACTTTTGATGGCATCTGCAAAAAGTCGCAATATTTTAGCATAATTGTAACACACCTATTAGAGATAAGGGTTGGTTGTTAATATTGATAGCTGTACAGATAGATATTGTTATATTTAAACTTGTAATTCTGGTAGAATAGATAACAACACTCACGTGTATACTCTGTATAAATAGATACAAGTTATGTTAATAAAGATTAAGCCTTACAGAATTATCATGGTATCAGAGCCTTAATTAGGTTTAGCAACCATGGGTGATACATCGCCAAAAGATCAGAGTCCTGTCAAATTCCCTTCTGCTTCTTCGTCTTCTTCTTCTTCTTCGATTCTTGCTTCTTTGTCTTCTGTCCCTAATGTTAGTAATCAACTCTCTGTTAAACTAAATTCCACCAATTATATTTTGTGGAAGACTCAGATGTTGCCGATTTTGAGGGGTTATAATTTGGAGAACCATATTGATAAGAATTTTACGCCGCCACCTTCTACTCTCAATGGTCAGTCCAATCCAGAGTTTACTACGTGGTATTTTGAAGATCAAATTGTGTTGGGTTGGATTAATTCTTCTTTATCAGAATCTATGTTGGCAGATGTTGTTGGAGTTTCATCTGCGTTGGAAGCTTGGACGTGTTTAGAAGCATCTTTTGCTGCTGGTTGTCGAACTCAAACTCGACATCTGAAGAGTGCGATTCATCACTTACAGCGCAATAATACTGAATCTATTGAGGCTTATTTGCTTCGTGCTCGAACATTGTTGAATCAGCTTCGTGCTCTTCAAGGAACTATGGCAGATGAGGACTTTGTTGGTGCTATTCTTGATGGGCTCGGACAAGATTATCGCCCTTTTACTAGATGGATTGAAGCTCGGCTGCAACCTGTTTCATTCAATGAGCTTCGGGGACTATTGCTTTCTGAAGAACAACAACTTCAAAAGTTTGATGCTACTGTTCACATGTCTCCTGCTACTGCTCTCTATAGCAGTCGAGATACTTCTGGAAATCGTCAACAGTCTGGAAATCGTGGCAGAGGTGGACGGTCTGGGCGTGGTGGAGGTGGCCGCTATTATGGTGGTGGTCGATCTTCGGGTAGTGGTCGCATGTCTGATTTCAGTCAATCTGCTTCTTTTTCGAAGCACTCCACATTTGCTGGGTCTGTTATTTGTTACAATTGTAACGGTACTGGCCATATGTCTCGTCAATGTCCCAGTCCGCGACAGACGCCTCAAGCTCATCATGTTGCACCAAGCTCACAGGCGGCTCAGCCATGGATTGTTGATTCTGGTGCTACACATCATCTTACAGGAGCACTGAATAACTTATCGATTGACGCTGAGTACACTGGTCCTGATGAGGTTATGGTGAGCAATGGTAATTCTATTCCTATTTCACATGTTGGCAACACTGTTTTGTGTGACAATTCTAGGTTTCGCTTGAACCATATTTTATATTCGTCTCAATCACCGTTTAGTTTACTCTCTGCGAATTCCTTTGCACGTGATAATTGTGTCTCACTCGAATTATTTCCTGATTATTTTCTTGTTAAGGATATCCGCACGAGGAGAGTTCTTCACAAAGGCCCAGTTGATCGTGGTTTATACAAGTTCTTCCCTGTCAAGAGTTCTTTAATTTCTGCTCATCATGTTTCTTTCCGTTGTTGGCATTCTAGATTGGGTCATGCCCATAATAAAGCTGTTCTTTCTACTTTGAAATCAAATAATATTGCTTGTTCCGTTACTAAAAATTCTTTGTGTTCAGCTTGTTGCGTTTCTAAATCTCATCGGTTACCTTATTCTTCTTCTACTTATGTCGCTTCAGCTCCTCTTGATTTAATATGTTCTGATGTGTGGGGACCTGCTCCAGTTGTTTCTTCTAATGGTAATCGGTATTATGTTCTGTTCTACGATCATTTTAGTAAATATTCCTGGATTTATTGTTTACAACACAAGTCAGATGTTTATGCAACCTTCGTTAAGTTTAAAGCTTTTGTTGAGAAATTTTTTGATTCAAAGATTAAAATTTTTCAATGTGATTGGGGTGGTGAGTTTAGGTCGTTGGTTCCTTTTCTGTCTGACAATGGTATTTCGTTGAGAGTGTCTTGTCCTCATACTCCACAACAAAATGGGTGTGTTGAGCGTAAACATCGTCATGTGGTTGAGACAGGTCTTGCTTTACTTAATCATGCTTCTGTTCCTCTTCAATTTTGGGATTATGCTTTTGAGACTGCTGTATATGCGATTAATAGACTTGTCACACCTTTGTTGCCTAACATGTCACCATTTGCTCGGTTGTTTGGAAAACAACCCAATTTACATGCTTTGCGGACTTTTGGTTGTATTTGTTATCCTTTTACTAGACCCTACAATAAAAATAAACTGGAAAATCGGTCTGTTATGTGCTTGTTTGTCGGCTATAGCACTATACACAAAGGATACAAATGTTTGGATGTTGTTAGAAATCGGCTCTATATTTCGCGTGATGTTGTTTTTGATGAGTTAAATTATTATTTTCCAAAGCAGCAGGTTGCAGCACCTGGTTTATCACGATTCGTTCCAAAAAATATGGAGTCTGGGATTTTAGGTCCTCCACCGGCGCCACTTAATAAAACATGCAGAATTTTTCCACCAATAACTAATGCGAGTTTGCAGGATCCTTCTCTTGGTTTTCCTTCTTTCCAACCAGTGACACCAACTAATACTTCTGCTTCTCTCGAGTTAGTTGATTTCGTGGCTCCAAGAGGCGAGTTGCAGGAAGCTGGTTCGACTGTTTTGCCAGCAGATGCTTCTGACCGTTTAGTGCCGTCGGTGACACTTCCTGTTTCATCATCCACTGCTGTTAGTAATGTTCATCCAATGCAGACCAGGTCAAAAACCGGGAATTCAAGACCAAAACTATTAGCAGCCATTACACCTCCAAGGCAGCCAGGTAGTGTCTCTGAAGCTAAGAAATTTAAAGAATGGCGTGCGGCCATGGATGATGAGTTAAATTCTCTCATTAAGCTTGGCACTTGGGACTTAGTTGTGCCACCACAGGATGCTAATCTTGTTGGTTGCAAATGGGTTTTTCGGGTAAAGGAGAATGCTGATGGCTCTATTGCTCGCTACAAGGCACGGTTAGTAGCTAAAGGGTTTCATCAACGACCGGGTGTTGATTATTTCGAAACATTCTCTCCGGTTGTAAAACCTACAACTATTCGTTTAGTTCTTGGGATTGCTGTTACTAATAAATGGACAGTTACACAGTATGATGTCTCGAATGCTTTTCTCCATGGCACATTGGATGAAGATGTGTATATGGTTCAACCTCCTGGGTTTGTTGATTCTTCTAAGCCGAATTATGTGTGTAAGTTACATCGCTCGTTGTATGGCTTAAAGCAAGCTCCAAGGCAGTGGAATAATTGCTTAAAAGAGGCTTTGATCAGTTGTGGTTTTGTTCAATCTCACTTGGATCATTCTCTTTTTGTTCTTCGAAGTGGTGCTTATGTTTTATATTGTTTAACTTATGTTGACGATTTGTTATTGACGGGAAATGATATAAAAATGGCCTCCGATGTTGAAGGCAAATTGGGTGATCGTTTTTTGTTAAAAAATTTGGGCCAATTGAATTATTTTTTGGGAGTGCAGGCCACATGGAAGGGTAATTCTTTGTTTTTGTCTCAAACAAAGTATATTAATGATCTACTTCATAGAGTACAAATGACCAGCTCTAAGGCTGTCTCCACTCCAGCTGCTGTCACTCATTCTAAGTCCACAGCATTGACCACGGCTTTCTCTGATACAACACTCTACAGAAGTACGCTAGGCAGCCTTCAGTATCTATCTTTCACCCGTCCTGAAATTGGTTACTCCGTTCATAAGCTTGCTCAATATATGCATTCTCCAATGGTCTCGCATTGGCAGGCGGTTAAGCGGATCTTACGATATTTGCAAGGTACTGCTGGTTTTGGAATAACAATTTCTCCAACCTCTTTAACTAAGTTAAATGCTTACAGTGATGCCGATTGGGCCGGATCGGTTGATGATAGAAAGTCAACAACGGGTTATGCCATTTATCTTGGATGTAATCTTGTTTCGTGGAGTTCTCGCAAGCAAAAAAGTGTCTCTCGTTCTTCGACGGAAGCAGAATATAGGGCACTTGCCAATACTACTTCTGAGGTCATTTGGATTCAAAACATGATGGCAGAGCTTGGAATTACAGTTCAGATTCCCTTTTTATGGTGTGATAATTTGGGTGCAACTAATTTAACTGTTAATCCTGTTTATCATAGTCGAATGAAGCATGTTCAAATTGACGTTCATTTTGTTCGGGATCAAGTTGCTAAAAAGAAACTGACTGTTTGTTATCTTTCCACTAAAGATCAAATAGCCGACATTTTAACAAAACCACTTTCTAAAGGACGTTTTCTACAGCTGCGGGACAAGTTAACTATCTCTTCACCAGGATAGATTAACTTGTGAGGGCATATTAGAGATAAGGGTTGGTTGTTAATATTGATAGCTGTACAGATAGATATTGTTATATTTAAACTTGTAATTCTGGTAGAATAGATAACAACACTCACGTGTATACTCTGTATAAATAGATACAAGTTATGTTAATAAAGATTAAGCCTTACAGAATTATCAACACCCATATATATAAATTCTCCTTCTTGTTGTGAAAAAATAAAAATTGAAAAGTTACCTTGCGATTGCATTCGTTATGCGGGCAGTACATTTGATCTATAATGATGGGATTGCTGACGTTTTGCATGACGATATCCTCGAACTGGATATTCGACACACTGCCACCATGCAATGCGGGCCAAGTCTTAATTCTCACGCCATTGTCGGTGTCGTATATTGTGCAATTCTTCACATAAATTCCAGACACAGGTTCTTCCTTCTCGTACTTTCCTAAACTTCCAATACTAATGCCATGCCCGTGTCCGCACCTTACGTTTGTGATTCGTACTTGCCTGCTCCCCCGGCCAATGGAGATGCAATCATCACCGATCATAATTTTTGAATCAATAATGTTGATCTCCTCCGACCGTCCAATGTGAATTCCATCCGTGTTGGGACTATGCCCCGGCGCTTTCACCGAAAATCGCTGGAAGGTAAGGTTTTTGCTGCCGAGGAGATTGACGTGGAACTGCTTGCTATCTATGGATGTCACGTCCTCGACTATGCTGTTGGTGACGAAGTCAAACCTTAGGTTCTGATACAGTTTTGATAGAACAGTTACGCAGAGAAAACTTAGTTAGTATTACTGCCATGAACGGGCCTATGAATGACCGTTAGTAAAGTAGCGTTCGGATTTTCTTACAACTGGAAGTGCTTTCTTGCATCCGCCGCCACAGCTCTCCCGCTGCCAAGCAATTTCTCCTTGTCCGTCGAAGGCCCCACCACCGGATACCGTTAATCGGTCCAGGTATCTCAATGTAACCCAGCTATTCTTGCGGTGCTGGCTAGCTTTTGCTGGCGCCACCAACGTTCCTTCCACTTGAAGATGCATGGCACCCTTGCAAGGGCCTAGCAAATCCACCACGCCTAATGAGTACTTCCCTTTTGGTATCACGACTTTGCCGGAACCCGCTGCTCCACAAGCCCCCTTCCACGCACTCAGTAAAGCCTAAAAACAAAAACGGCAATGAAAGACCTGACAGCAATAATCTAGGAAATACCGTTGCGATATCGAGAACCGAGTTTACTTTCATACCTTAGTGATATCCGACCCCTCCTTCGCACCATATTTTGTGACATCAAAGGTATTGGGCTGAGCTCCGCTGGTAAAGGCGAACAGTAACACCAAATATGCTGCGCACACATGTACCTTGGAACCCATATCTCTCTTTTCAAGGCGCTTCCTCTCCTTCGATATCTACAGCCTATATTGATTTCTAAATGTTTGTGCATTTCTCCTCCTCTGTAAGGCCTTTTATATTTCAGGCGGCTCGTTTAATTTACTCAAGGTTTATTACAGGCTGTAGCATTTTCATACATCCCGTTTTCTGTTTTTCCTTTTTATTTTGCGTTAAATGTTTTGAGCTTAAAAAAAAAAAGGCCTACGTACGCTAACCTGCAACTAAAAACTACAACTTCCGCATTTCTCTCTAACATATTCTTTTATATTGGAACCCTGTATAACTTATGCAACAACCTCTTCGTTCTCCCACAATATTCTGGACGTATTGGACGCGAAACGAGCCCGGAGACCGCACCCGCAATTCATTTCCTCACGCGTGCATGTAGGACAAAATTTTGACAAGTACAGTGCAACATGAAAAGAGGAAAACAGAAAAAGAAAAAAAGAACTAACAGGCCGTTATTCCGTCTTTTCTCCTTTGGTACCTGAAGGCGCATCGTATTATTTTACGTGTACTTGATTTTAGCGTCGAAAATATGCTCAGCTTCGATTTTAATTATTTATTTATAATGGAACGCAAATATAAAAAAGAAAAAAAAAAGAAAAGGAAAAGAAAGAAAGAAATTCACAATAATAATCTCCGAACATCTTAATATGAGACTTCATCTCTTCACAACGGGATATATGTATATATATATTTGTAACGACCCCAAAAAGGACCGTCACCGGCGCTAGGATTCAGGTCGGCTTAAGGCCGCCAGAACCCGTAGCAAGCCTGCTATACTCTCTGTGTACCTGTAAACCTCATACATGATCATACATTTTCAGTGAAAATAAAACTCTTTTCTGAACCAAGGCGTAACCTGTGCATGCACTATCTCTGTACTCTGTACTCATGTACTCTGTACTCATGTACTCTGTACTCTGTATCCCTGACTAGAGCTTGCTCTAGATGGGTAACTCATACCTGTTAAGCCTGGTTTTCACATACAGGAAAACATATATACATATACAGATCATGTACAACACATACATCACTAGGTCAAGCAATCACTATTACATTTCTTTCATATTACATGTCCACTCTAAGCTATTACAGATCTCTTTACTCTTCCTGTACTCTGCTGAACTGTCCCTGTACACTGTACACTGAACCTGTAAAACTGGGGTTAAGGGAGTGGGATGAGCTCTATAGCCCAGTGAGTAGAACAGTAAAATAGCCCAGTAAAATATGATCTCATGAAATGCATCATATCACAGACAAGCCACATCAAGAGTAAACCTGTCACCACATAGTCCCAGTAACTCTGTGCCAGGGCGTAGAAGCGAGCACCTGGTCTTCCTGTCATATATGTATATGTGTATATAACACCTGTGAACTTACCATTGCCAGGGCGTAGTCAAAGGCTCCTGGACTTTGCTATATACCTGCCAGGGCGTAGTCAAAGGCTCCTGGTCTTTGCTATACGTGCCAGGGCGTAGTCAAAGGCTCCTGGTCTTCCTGTCTGTGACTATTGGATCATTCAGCATTTACTCACATCATCAAATAACAATGCAATGCAACACATTCGTGAATACTAATGCAATCAACCTATGGCATAAACATGATGCATGAGATATGCTAAAAGCAGTTTGTGATTCACTTAAAAGTCATAAGTTTAGTTCCACTCACCTCTGGCTCTGGACTGACTGACTCTGCAGGTTCCGAATCTCTGGAGCAGTACTCACTGCTGCTCTCTCTGGTTCCTCTGGTCTGTACCTATACAGATGGACTCAAATGAGGGACCAAACTAACTTATCAATACTTCTATTAAACTCCCCAAGAATCCCCTGAAACTCACTTAACTAGCCATGCAAAGCATGCAAAAGAAAAGCTGGACAGAACACTTTCGGCGGCAGGTTCGGCGGCCGAATGTCCTCTCCAGAGACGAAACTCAAGCACCTTCGGCGGCCGAATCTCTATGTTCGGCGGCCGAACCCTTTCGGGGGCAAGTTTCGGAGGCCACAAGGCACTCCAGAGACGAAAGTCTCTACCCTTCGGCGGCACCTTCGGCGGCCGAATCCCCCAAACAGAGCCGAACATGCACAACTCGCGGGGGCAAGCTATGGCAGCCTAAGTCACCATGCAAGAGGTTCGGCGGCCGAATGAACTTTCGGCTGCCGAACCTGAGTTCCTCCAGAACTCAGTTTCAACGACAAACCATCTCCTTCTTTCCTTCAACTTCTCAAACCATGCAAACTTCACCTCCTCAACATACATATACTCATGTATATGATCACAGGGGTCCAAGACTAGCTACTAACCCCAAACAACAAAACAAACATAACATATACACATGTATACATGCATAACTCATCAAAACTATCATTAAGAACCTAAACATGCATCTCCTTCCACAAATCCCCCTAAAACCTTCAGAAAACATATTCAAGAACATCACTTACCTCCTGTCGTAAGAAGCTACACACTCTAAACAAGGGAAAACGGATCACCTCCTCTCACACTCTCAAACTCTCTCAAACTCACGTTTGTTTCTCTCAACTCTCAATACCTTTGCAAGCACCTCAAACTGCTGTGAGAACAACCAAAAACATGTACAGATGAGTCATAAGAGACGTGGTCATTCCATGGCAAGAATCTGAGGCCAACACTTGTCAACACAAACATGACTCAGCTGGCTGGCCAACTCATCGTCGGCTGCCCAATCGCATGTAACACCATGCAACATTCGGGGGCCGAACTTCCCTTCGGAAGCCAAACACTTTCGGCGGCCGAACTTACTTTCGGCGGCCGAACTTGGCTCACTTCCCTTAACCTTCAAACATTGAAACACATCATAATACCTAGTAAAACATAAATCCTACCCTTTTGAGAATTCCGACACCCCGGATTCCACCAGACAACAGGAATTCCGGTGCCGGATTCTAGCCGGGTATTACATTCTCCCCTCCTTAAGAACATTCGTCCTCGGATGTTCCTAAAACACAAAACAAAACACAAGGAGGAAACTAACCTCAAAACAAATAAGGATACTGCTGGAGCATCGACTCTCGCGTCTCCCAGGTGCACTCTTCTAGATTATGGTGGTTCCATAAAACTTTCACCATCGGAATCTCCTTGTTCCTTAGCTGTCTGATCTGCGTGTCCAGAATTCGCACTGGCTGCTCTATATAGGTGAGATCCGTATGAATCTCCACCTCAGGCTCATTTAGAACCTGATTCGGATCTGACACAAACTGTCGTAGCATAGAAACATGAAATACCGGGTGAATCCTCTCCATAGAAGCAGGTAAATCCAGCTTATACGACACATTTCCGATCCTCTGCAATACCTCAAAGGGTCCAATGTACCGTGGAGCTAATTTACCCTTCTTCCCAAAACGAACCACTCCTTTCATTGGAGACACTTTCAGCAATACCCAATTACCCTCTTGAAATTCTAACTGTTTTCTGCGCACATCTGCATAACTTTTCTGTCTACTTTGAGCTGTTCTAATTCTCTCTCTGATCATGGGCACCATTCTACTGGTAATGTCTACTAATTCTGGCCCTGCAAGAGCCTTCTCTCCTACCTCTTCCCAGCAAACAGGGGATCTGCATTTCCTCCCATATAAAGCTTCATAAGGAGCCATCCCAATGCTAGCATGATGACTGTTATTGTAGGCAAACTCCACCAAAGGTAGATGCTGCCTCCAAGAACCGCCAAAGTCTAACACACATAATCGAAGCATATCCTCTATGGTCTGGATGGTCCTTTCTGACTGTCCATCAGTCTGTGGGTGGAAAGCAGTACTAAAATCTAATCTCGTGCCCATCGCACTTTGCAGACTCCGCCAAAAGCGAGAAGTAAACTGAGGTCCTCTGTCTGAAACTATAGACACTGGAACTCCATGTAACCTCACTATCTCATCCAGATAGACCTGTGCCAACTTATCCACAGAATAGTTACTCCGTACTGGAAGAAAATGAGCAGATTTCGTGAGTCTGTCCACAATCACCCATATCGAGTCTATCCTGTTGGACGCTACTGGTAAACCCACTACAAAATCCATGGCTATGTTCTCCCATTTCCACTCTGGAATCGGTAATGGGTTAAGCATTCCTGCTGGTTTCTGATGCTCTAATTTCACCCGCTGACAAACCTCACAGGCTGTCACGAACTGCGCCACTTCTTTCTTCATGGCTGGCCACCAATAGACCCTTTTTAGATCTTGATACATCTTGGTGGCTCCTGGGTGAACACTATACCTCGCATTATGAGCTTCCCTCATAATGTCTTCCTTCACACTGCCCCTATCTGGTACACAAAGTCGACTTCCATAGCGAAGGATCCCTTTGCTGTCAAATCTGAACTCTGGACTATTGCCTGACTGAACAGTCCTGGCAATTTTCATCAACTCAGGGTCCTCATGCTGTCTCTGAGCTATCTGCTCCAGAAACACAGGTGTCACTCTCATCTGTGCTATCAACGCACCTGTACCAGATAACTCTAACTGTAATCCCTCGTCAAAGAGCTTATAAAGCTCTCTCACAACTGATCTCCGCTCTGCTGCTATCTGAGATAAACTGCCTAGTGACTTCCGGCTTAGGGCGTCTGCGACAACATTCGCCTTACCCGGGTGATACTGGATCTTACAATCATAATCACTGAGCAATTCGACCCACCTTCTCTGCCTCAAATTTAGCTCTCTCTGACTTAAGATGTACTGTAAACTCTTGTGATCGGTGAAGATCTCGCATTTAACTCCGTAGAGGTAATGCCGCCACATCTTAAGTGCAAAGATAACTGCTGCCATCTCTAGGTCATGGGTAGGGTAATTTAACTCGTGCTTCTTCAACTGTCTAGAAGCATAAGCTATTACTCTATCACTCTGCATCAATACACAACCCAATCCCACTCGAGATGCATCACAGAACACTGTGAAGTCCTCATTACTCACAGGCAGAGCTAACACTGGTGCTGTTGTCAATCTCCTCTTGAGCTCCTCAAAGCTCTCTTCACACTGGTCTGACCAGATAAACTTCTGGTTCTTTTGCGTCAATTTGGTCATAGGAGCTGCTATCTTTGAGAAGTTCTGAACGAACCTCCTGTAGTAACCTGCCAGTCCCAGAAAGCTTTTAATCTCAGTCACTGTCGTGGGTCTGGGCCAGTTAGCTACAGCCTCTATCTTCTTGGGGTCTACCTCAATACCCTCTGCTGATACTACATGTCCCAAGAAGGAAATGCTCCTCAACCAAAACTCACACTTCGAGAACTTAGCATATAAACCATGCTCTCTCAGTGTCTGCAAAACAATCCTCAGATGCTGGGCATGCTCCTCTGCATCTCTGGAATACACTAAGATATCATCGATAAACACAATGACAAAGTGATCCAGAAACTCACTGAATACCCTGTTCATGAGATCCATAAATGCTGCAGGGGCGTTAGTCAACCCGAACGGCATCACTAAGAACTCATAATGCCCATATCTGGTCCGGAAAGCTGTCTTAGGCACATCTGCCTCTCTGACTCTCAACTGATGATACCCAGATCTCAGATCTATTTTCGAGAAACAACCTGCTCCAGCTAGCTGGTCAAATAGATCATCAATCCGAGGTAAGGGATACCTATTCTTGATAGTGACCTTGTTCAACTGTCTATAGTCGATACAAAGTCTAAGGGATCCATCCTTCTTTCTGACAAAGAGCACTGGAGCACCCCAAGGTGAGGTACTAGGGCGGATGAAACCCTTATCTACCAAGTCCTGCAACTGTGCTTTCAACTCTGTTAACTCAGCTGGCGCCATCCTGTAGGGAGGAATAGAGATAGGTCTAGTACCTGGCAGTAATTCAATTTCAAACCCTATCTCCCTATCCGGTGGTAGTCCTGGCAAATCGTCTGGGAACACATCGAGAAACTCTCGGACTACTGGTATTGTGGCTGGTTCCCTAACCTGACTGTCTAGCTCTCTCACATGAGCTAGAAACCCCTGACAACCCCTCCTAAGCAAACGACGAGCCTGAAGGGCTGAAATCATACCTCTGGGTGTACCTCTCCTGTCTCCTCTGAAGACACACTCTGACCCATCCTGGTCTCTGAGACTCACTAGCTTCTCTCGACAGTCCAACGTAGCACTATATGCAGATAGCCAATCCATCCCTAGAATGACATCAAAATCTGTCAAGTCTAGAACCACAAGGTCAGCTGGAAGGCATCTACCCTCTATAAACACTGGACTGAAACGACAGACTGACACTGCCACTGATGGGTCACATCTAGGTCCACTGACCCAGAGAGGATACTCTAACTCAGAACTGATCAAACCCAATCGCTCTATGGCTCTCGAAGCAATAAAGGAATGAGAAGCACCGGGGTCCATCAAAGCATACACATCGGAACACCCAATGATGAGATTACCTGACACCACTGTGTTCGACATGTTAGCCTCCTCTTGTGTCACTGTGAAAATCCGTGCTGGGGCTACCGGATTTCCACCTCGGGAACCTGCTGCTGAAGTAGAGGCTACCCCTCTACCTCTGCCTCTGCCACTAGTCTGAGGCATGACTGGAGCTACTGGCCGTACAACTGGCTGTACCACACTGCCTGAACTCATCTGCTGGGATGGTGCAAAAGTCATCTGCGGACAATCCCGAGCAATATGCCCTTCCTGTCCACATCGAAAACAAGCTGTAGATCCCAACCGACAAACTCCTCCATGTGGTTTTCCGCATCGTCTGCAGACTGGAGCTGTGCCAGAGCTTGAGCCACTACCTATTCCCAGACCTGACTTGACTTTATTCCAGAACCCTTTCCTTGTTCCTCTCGCTCTATCCCATCTTTTACTGCTTACTGTGGGGGCTTTAGAACCCGAAGCCTGTGCCATTGACTGTTTCTGAATCTTGGCACTAGCTTCCATTTTCCTGGCTGCGTCTACTATCGAGTGAAAACTCTCCTTCTCAGCTGGAAGGATCAAAGAAGCATACCTGGGATGAAGTCTCATAGTATATCTCCTTGCTTTCTTCTGATCAGTATCATAGGCTTGACCCACGTACTGAAGCAGATCCAGGAACTTATCTGTAAATTCATCAACACTCATCTCATCTGTCTGTCGCAACTGTTCAAATTCAATTACTTTCATCTCCCTCGAACTGTCAGGAAAAGCCCACCCGGCAAACTCATTGGCGAACTCTCCCCATGACATGCTGTCCATTCTAGGCTCCACATAATTCTTAAACCATTCTCTGGCTTTCTTGCATTTTATTGTGAAACCTGCCATCTCAATGGCTCTCCTATCATCTGCTCCCAACTCACTGGTGATCATCCTAACTGGTCTGAGGTAATCAAATGGATCATCTCCTGTGTTGTATTTAGGAGCATCCAATTTCAAGTACTCCGTCATTTGGACTTTACCTCCAGATGAGCTAGGTTCATGTCTGTCAACAACAGGGGCTACTGGTTCTGGTGGTAATACTGGTTCATTTGGTTCATTTGGCTCTAGGTGTGCTGCATTTGGATGTATAGGGGAAGATGGATACATAGGATATGGTGGATATGATGGGTAATAGTGAGGATATGGCATATATGGCATGTATGTAGGATATGGGTCAAATCGAGAGTACTCCGACATCCCCTCCATCGGATACTCTGGCTCCTGAAACAAGGATGGATAGCCAAAATCTGAGGCCTGAGCACCTCCCTGCGACTCTCCCATACCTTCCTCAAAACTGCCTATACCCATGCTATCATCTCTAGACTGATCAATTTCCATAGCTTCCCTCCTTTCCTCTGATCTTCCTCCCCTAACTACTCCTCTTCTGCTCTCGTCTACAGACCTTCTAGGGTCTATTGACATGCCTTCCCTGCTAGATCTCTGAGACCTTGCCCTTGGCAATGCAGGAGGACGAGCAGCTGGTCTCTCATTCTCTGGTGGGACTCCAGTCAATCGAGCTGATCGACGAGTTCCTCGCATCTTTCCTCTGAAAACACACATATAACATACCACTTTAGCATATGAACATCACATATCAAACATACACATACAACACTCATAGCATATCATAGCAGATAGGACTCAAGACCCTATCCTAGTGGACATGATATTTCCTATTGTGCTTGACCACTTCTAACCTGTCTGAGCCCAACACTGTCTCTATAGGTCCGATCATGTGAACCTAGGGCTCTGATACCAATCTGTAACGACCCCAAAAAGGACCGTCACCGGCGCTAGGATTCAGGTCGGCTTAAGGCCGCCAGAACCCGTAGCAAGCCTGCTATACTCTCTGTGTACCTGTAAACCTCATACATGATCATACATTTTCAGTGAAAATAAAACTCTTTTCTGAACCAAGGCTTAACCTGTGCATGCACTATCTCTGTACTCTGTACTCATGTACTCTGTACTCTGTATCCCTGACTAGAGCTTGCTCTAGATGGGTAACTCATACCTGTTAAGCCTGGTTTTCACATACAGGAAAACATATATACATATACAGATCATGTACAACACATACATCACTAGGTCAAGCAATCACTATTACATTTCTTTCATATTACATGTCCACTCTAAGCTATTACAGATCTCTTTACTCTTCCTGTACTCTGCTGAACTGTCCCTGTACACTGTACACTGAACCTGCAAAACTGGGGTTAAGGGAGTGGGATGAGCTCTATAGCCCAGTGAGTAGAACAGTAAAATAGCCCAGTAAAATATGATCTCATGAAATGCATCATATCACAGACAAGCCACATCAAGAGTAAACCTGTCACCACATAGTCCCAGTAACTCTGTGCCAGGGCGTAGAAGCGAGCACCTGGTCTTCCTGTCATATATGTATATGTGTATATAACACCTGTGAACTTACCATTGCCAGGGCGTAGTCAAAGGCTCCTGGACTTTGCTATATACCTGCCAGGGCGTAGTCAAAGGCTCCTGG
The DNA here is from genome assembly GCF_001659605.2 of Manihot esculenta. Classification (NCBI taxonomy): domain Eukaryota; kingdom Viridiplantae; phylum Streptophyta; class Magnoliopsida; order Malpighiales; family Euphorbiaceae; genus Manihot; species Manihot esculenta. Next base: position 7,969,716 of record NC_035177.2, on the reverse strand, counting down.
TCTTTGCTATACGTGCCAGGGCGTAGTCAAAGGCTCCTGGTCTTCCTGTCTGTGACTATTGGATCATTCAGCATTTACTCACATCATCAAATAACAATGCAATGCAACACATTCGTGAATACTAATGCAATCAACCTATGGCATAAACATGATGCATGAGATATGCTAAAAGCAGTTTGTGATTCACTTAAAAGTCATAAGTTTAGTTCCACTCACCTCTGGCTCTGGACTGACTGACTCTGCAGGTTCCGAATCTCTGGAGCAGTACTCACTGCTGCTCTCTCTGGTTCCTCTGGTCTGTACCTATACAGATGGACTCAAATGAGGGACCAAACTAACTTATCAATACTTCTATTAAACTCCCCAAGAATCCCCTGAAACTCACTTAACTAGCCATGCAAAGCATGCAAAAGAAAAGCTGGACAGAACACTTTCGGCGGCAGGTTCGGCGGCCGAATGTCCTCTCCAGAGACGAAACTCAAGCACCTTCGGCGGCCGAATCTCTATGTTCGGCGGCCGAACCCTTTCGGGGGCAAGTTTCGGAGGCCACAAGGCACTCCAGAGACGAAAGTCTCTACCCTTCGGCGGCACCTTCGGCGGCCGAATCCCCCAAACAGAGCCGAACATGCACAACTCGCGGGGGCAAGCTATGGCAGCCTAAGTCACCATGCAAGAGGTTCGGCGGCCGAATGAACTTTCGGCTGCCGAACCTGAGTTCCTCCAGAACTCAGTTTCAACGACAAACCATCTCCTTCTTTCCTTCAACTTCTCAAACCATGCAAACTTCACCTCCTCAACATACATATACTCATGTATATGATCACAGGGGTCCAAGACTAGCTACTAACCCCAAACAACAAAACAAACATAACATATACACATGTATACATGCATAACTCATCAAAACTATCATTAAGAACCTAAACATGCATCTCCTTCCACAAATCCCCCTAAAACCTTCAGAAAACATATTCAAGAACATCACTTACCTCCTGTCGTAAGAAGCTACACACTCTAAACAAGGGAAAACGGATCACCTCCTCTCACACTCTCAAACTCTCTCAAACTCACGTTTGTTTCTCTCAACTCTCAATACCTTTGCAAGCACCTCAAACTGCTGTGAGAACAACCAAAAACATGTACAGATGAGTCATAAGAGACGTGGTCATTCCATGGCAAGAATCTGAGGCCAACACTTGTCAACACAAACATGACTCAGCTGGCTGGCCAACTCATCGTCGGCTGCCCAATCGCATGTAACACCATGCAACATTCGGGGGCCGAACTTCCCTTCGGAAGCCAAACACTTTCGGCGGCCGAACTTACTTTCGGCGGCCGAACTTGGCTCACTTCCCTTAACCTTCAAACATTGAAACACATCATAATACCTAGTAAAACATAAATCCTACCCTTTTGAGAATTCCGACACCCCGGATTCCACCAGACAACAGGAATTCCGGTGCCGGATTCTAGCCGGGTATTACAATATTTCTCCTTTTTCCCGAAACAAATAAATACTTCTTGAATAAATGAATAAAGAATTAAAAAAAGAATCAGCACAGTTACATAGCCGATCACGGATAAATGGTTTATTAGGAAAATAAATTATGCTAGAAAAGCGAAAGGATAAATATTTAGAACAACCTGATATATATTTTTGAACAGCATTATTTTAATTGAAAAGGAAAATGAATTTTGAATTATAATGCTAAGCCCATGACTACAGGAAAATAAATTCCATTATATCAAATTTATTAATTTCAAATTATAGCGTTTCAATTAAAAAGTATCATCTTGAACTTTGATATAGTTGAATTTTAACACCGCAACATAATTTACAGCGCGTTTTAATTTTGAATTTTGACACTATTAAATTACTAAGTTCATTCAATAATATATCTTTTATTATTTCATCTTGCATTCCAAGTTTTATATGTTGATTAACTTTTCAAATAGAAATAGAGGACTTAAAGAAGTATTTATATAGTATTTAATATCAATTGATTTTCTTTTAATATATCTTTTAATATCAATTGATATATTCAGTAATTGGTGAGCTTTTATATTTGTTTAAGTAAAATGAAGCACATTGTTTAATAGGTAAATTTTTTAAATTGATTTTCTATTTTGGATAGAGCTAAATTGAAATCATATCTGACTATGTTCATTTAAATTTAAAAAGTGTAATGATAGTCTTGTAAAATTACTATACTGTGCGTCAGACAAATGAGAAACATTCTCCGTTTAAATTAAGAATCAACAAGTGAGTGCATTAACATCCTCTCGGAATCAACTTTCCTATAATCTTAGGCTTAACATTTGTACAAATAGATTTTGCAGGACCCTTAGATCCGGTGTACTGGAGGTTAACGTTAGAAAGTTCAACGTTCTTGCATGGTACGCTGCTGCTGCATGTCAATTGAACGGCTGTGGGCGTTCTTGACGATCCTCGAATATTCTTGAAGATGACGTCGCTTATTTTAACTTTTGATGGCATCTGCAAAAAGTCTCAATATTTTAGCATAATTGTAACACACCCATATATATAAATTCTCCTTCTTGTTGTGAAAAAATAAAAATTGAAAAGTTACCTTGCGATTGCATTCGTTATGCGGGCAGTACATTTGATCTATAATTATGGGATTGCTGACGTTTTGCATGACGATATCCTCGAACTGGATATTCGACACACTGCCACCATGCAATGCGGGCCAAGTCTTAATTCTCACGCCATTGTCGGTGTCGTATATTGTGCAATTCTTCACATAAATTCCAGACACAGGTTCTTCCTTCTCGTACTTTCCTAAACTTCCAATACTAATGCCATGCCCGTGTCCGCACCTTACGTTTGTGATTCGTACTTGCCTGCTCCCCCGGCCAATGGAGATGCAATCATCACCGGTCATAATGTTTGAATCAATAATGTTGATCTCCTCCGACCGTCCAATGTGAATTCCATCCGTGTTGGGACTATGCCCCGGCGCTTTCCCCGAAAATCGCTGGAAGGTAAGGTTTTTGCTGCCGAGGAGATTGACGTGGAACTGCTTGCTATCTATGGATGTCACGTCCTCGACTATGCTGTTGGTGACG
>NC_035177.2:7917058-7964026 GCF_001659605.2 Manihot esculenta | reverse complement strand
TAGTGCAAGATTCAGAAACAGTCAAAGGCACAGGCTTCGGGTTCTAAGGCCCCCAGTTCAGGTTCGACAGGCAGTAAAAGATGGGATAGAGCGAGAGGAACAAGGAAAGGGTTCTGGATAAAGTCAAGTCAGGTCTGGGAATAGGTAGTGGCTCAAGCTCTGGCACAGCTCCAGTCTGCAGACGATGCGGAAAACCACATGGAGGAGTTTGTCGGTTGGGATCTACAGCTTGTTTTCGATGTGGACAGGAAGGGCATATTGCTCGGGATTGTCCGCAGATGACTTTTGCACCATCCCAGCAGATGAGTTCTGGCAGTGTGGTACAGCCAGTTGTACGGCCAGCAGCTCCAGTCATGCCTCAGACTAGTGGCAGAGGTAGAGGGAGAGGGGTAGCCTCTACTTCAGCAGCAGGTTCCCGAGGTGGAAATCCGGTAGCCCCAGCACGGATTTTCACAGTGACACAGGAGGAGGCTAACACGTCGAACACAGTGGTGTCAGGTAATCTCATCATTGGGTGTTCAGATGTGTATGCTTTGATGGACCCCGGTGCTTCTCATTCCTTTATTGCTTCGAGAGCCATAGAGAGATTGGGTTTGATCAGTTCTGAGTTAGAGTATCCTCTCTGGGTCAGTGGACCTAGATGTGACCCATCAGTGGCAGTGTCAGTCTGTCGTTTCAGTCCAGTGTTTATAGAGGGTAGATGCCTTCCAGCTGACCTTGTGGTTCTAGACTTGACAGATTTTGATGTCATTCTAGGGATGGATTGGCTATCTGCATATAGTGCTACGTTGGACTGTCGAGAGAAGCTAGTGAGTCTCAGAGACCAGGATGGGTCAGAGTGTGTCTTCAGAGGAGACAGGAGAGGTACACCCAGAGGTATGATTTCAGCCCTTCAGGCTCGTCGTTTGCTTAGGAGGGGTTGTCAGGGGTTTCTAGCTCATGTGAGAGAGCTAGACAGTCAGGTAGGGAACCAGCCACAGTACCAGTAGTCCGAGAGTTTCTCGATGTGTTCCCAGACGATTTGCCAGGACTACCACCTGATAGGGAGATAGGGTTTGAAATTGAATTACTGCCAGGTACTAGACCTATCTCTATTCCTCCCTACAGGATGGCGCCAGCTGAGTTAACAGAGTTGAAAGAACAGTTGCAGGACTTGGTAGATAAGGGTTTCATCCGCCCTAGTACCTCACCTTGGGGTGCTCTAGTGCTTTTTGTCAGAAAGAAGGATGGATCCCTTAGACTTTGTATCGACTACAGACAGTTGAACAAGGTCACTATCAAGAATAGGTATCCTCTACCTAGGATTGATGATCTATTTGACCAGCTAGCTGGAGCAGGTTGTTTCTCAAAAATAGATCTAAGATCCGGGTATCATCAGTTGAGAGTCAGAGAGGCAGATGTGCCTAAGACAGCTTTCAGAACCAGATATGGGCATTATGAGTTCTTAGTGATGCCGTTCGGGTTGACTAACGCCCCTGCAGCATTCATGGATCTCATGAACAGAGTTTTCAGTGAGTTTCTGGATCACTTTGTCATTGTTTTCATCGATGATATTTTAGTGTATTCCAGAGATGCAGAGGAACATGCCCATCATCTGAGGATAGTTCTGCAGACACTGAGAGAGCATGGTTTGTATGCCAAGTTCTCGAAGTGTGAGTTTTGGTTGAGGAGCATTTCCTTCTTGGGACATGTGGTATCAGCAGAGGGTATTGAGGTAGACCCCAAGAAGATAGAGGCTGTAGCTAACTGGCCCAGACCCACGACAGTGACTGAGATTAAAAGCTTTCTGGGACTAGCAGGTTACTACAGGAGGTTCGTTCAGAACTTCTCGAAGATAGCAGCTCCTATGACCAAACTAACTCAGAAGAACCAGAAGTTTGTCTGGTCAGACCAGTGTGAAGAGAGCTTTGAGGAGCTCAAGAGGAGATTGACAACAGCACCAGTGTTAGCTCTGCCTGTGAGTAATGAGGACTTCACAGTGTTCTGTGATGCATCTCGAGTGGGATTGGGTTGTGTCTTGATGCAGAGTGATAGAGTAATAGCTTATGCTTCTAGACAGTTGAAGAAGCACGAATTGAATTACCCTACCCATGACCTAGAGATGGCAGCAGTTATCTTTGCACTTAAGATGTGGCGGCATTACCTCTACGGGGTTAAATGCGAGATCTTCACGGATCACAAGAGTTTACAGTACATCTTGAGTCAGAGAGAGCTGAATATGAGGCAGAGGAGATGGGTAGAATTGCTCAGTGATTATGATTGTAAGATCCAGTATCATCCGGGTAAGGCGAATGTTGTGGCAGACGCCCTCAGCCGGAAGTCACTAAGCAGTTTATCCCATATAGCAGTAGAGCGGAGACCAATAGTGATGGAGCTTTATAAGCTCTTCGAAGAGGGGTTACAGTTCGAGTTGTCTGGTACAGGTGCATTGATAGCACAGATGAGAGTGACACCTGTGTTTCTGGAGCAGATCGCTCAGAGACAACATGAGGACCCTGCGTTGATGAAAATTGCCAGGACTGTTCAGTCAGGCAACAGTGCAGAGTTTCGTTTTGATACCAAAGGGATCCTTCGTTATGGGAGTCGACTTTGTGTACCAGATAGGGGTAGTGTGAAGGAAGACATTATGAGGGAAGCTCATAATGCGAGGTATAGTGTTCACCCAGGAGCCACTAAGATGTATCAGGCTCTGAAAAGGATCTTTTGGTGGCCAGCCATGAAGAAAGAAGTGGCGCAGTTTGTGACAGCTTGTGACGTTTGTCAGAAGGTGAAACTAGAGCATCAGAAACCAGCAGGAATGCTTAACCCATTGTCGATTCCAGAATGGAAATGGGACAACATAGCCATGGATTTTGTAGTGGGTTTACCAGCAGCAGCATCCAACAGGATAGACTCTATATGGGTGATTGTGGACAGACTCACAAAATCTGCTCATTTTCTTCCAGTACGGAGTAACTATTCTGTGGATAAGTTGGCACAGGTCTATCTGGATGAAATAGTACGATTACATGGTGTTCCAGTGTCGATAGTTTCAGACAGAGGACCTCAGTTTACCTCCCGCTTTTGGCGGAGTCTGCAGAGTGCGATGGGCACGCGATTGGAGTTTAGTACTGCTTTCCACCCACAGACTGATGGACAGTCAGAGAGGACCATCCAGACCATTGAGGATATGTTCAGAATGTGTGTGTGTTAGACTTTGGCGGTTCTTGGAGGCAGCATCTACCTTTGGTGGAGTTTGCCTACAATAACAGTCATCATGCTAGCATTGGGATGGCTCCATATGAGGCGTTATATGGGAGGAAATGCAGATCTCCTGTTTGCTGGGAAGAGGTAGGAGAGAAAGCACTTGCAGGACCAGAATTGGTCGAGATTACCAGTAGAACAGTGCCCGTGATCAGAGAGAGGATTAGAACAGCGCAGAGTAGACAGAAAAGTTATGTAGACATTCGCAGGAAACAGTTAGAGTTTCAGGAGGGGAATATGGTAATGCTGAAAGTGTCTCCAATGAAAGGAGTGGTTCGTTTTGGAAAGAAGGGTAAGTTAGCTCCACGGTACATTGGACCCTTTGAGATTTTGCAGAGGATCGGAAATGTGTCGTATAAGCTAGATTTGCCTGCTTCTATGGAGAGGATTCACCCGGTATTTCATGTTTCTATGCTACGGCAGTTTGTGTCAGATCCGAATCAGGTTCTGAGTGAGCCTGAGGTGGAGATTCATACAGATCTCACCTATATAGAGCAGCCAGTGCGGATTCTGGACACACAGATCAGACAGCTAAGGAACAAGGAGATCCCGATGGTGAAGGTTCTATGGAACCACCATAACCTAGAAGAGTGCACCTGGGAGACACGGGAATCTATGCTCCAGCAGTATCCATACTTGTTTTCAGGTTTGTTTCCTCCAGTTTATGTGTTATTTGTTTTCGAATCATTCGAGGACGAATGGTTTTAAGGGGGGGGAGAATGTAATACCCGGCTAGAATCTGGCATCGGAATTCCTGTCGTCCGGTGGAATCCGGGGTGTCGGATATCTAGAGGAGGGTAGGATGTATGTTTTACTATATGTTATGATGTGTGTTAATAGGGTAAAGTCAAATGGACTTAAGTTTTGAGCTGAAATGACCCAAGGCTGATGAGCCAAGTTCGGCCGCCGAAGGTAAGTTCGGCCGCCGAAAGTGCTCAATGTTCGGCTTCTGAATTCAGGTTCGGCCCCCGAATGTTGCATGGTTTTGCATGCGCTTCGGCAGCCGAAGCTGAGTTGCTGAGCCAGCAGTTTTGTATCCCTTAGTCAGCTTGTTGGACAGGTGTTATCACCAGATTATGTCCAGAAGTTGGTCACGTCTCCCATGCTATATTTGCTCCAGTTTGAGCAGCTCATGCAGGAGTTGCTTGTGTGCAAGAGATTGTGAGAGTGTTGAAGCAAAAGTGAAGCTTTTGAGAGTGAGTAAGGTTGAAGAAGAGTTGTTCTGTTTTCCTTGGATTCAGAACGTTTATCTTCCTGTTTATAAAGGTAAAGAAAGATCCGGACCTTGTTATATGTTTTCTGAAGGTTTTATGGGGATTAAGGAAAGAGATGCATGCTTAGGTTAGTAACGGGAGTTTTGATGATTTATGCATGTATACATGTTTCTGTGTTATGTTTGATTTGTTGTTTGGGGTTATTAGATAGTTTTGGACCCCTGTGATCATATACATGAGTATATATGTGTTGAGGAGTTTGAGTATATATGTTGTGAGTGGTTGAAGGGAAGGAGAAGATGGTTTGCCGTTGAAGCTGAGTTCTGGATGAACTCAGGTTCGGCAGCCGAAGGTTCATTCGGCCGCCGAACCTCCTGCATGGTGGCTTAGGCTGCCACAGCTTGCCCCCGCGAGTTTTGCATGTTCGGCTCTGTTTGGGGGATTCGGCCGCCGAAGGTGCCGCCGAAGGTGCTTGAGTTTCGTCTCTGGAGAGGACATTCGGCCGCCGAACCTGCCGCCGAAAGTGTTCTGTCCAGCTTCCTTTTGCATGCTTTGCATGGTTAGTTGAGTGAGTTGAAAGGGTTTCTGGGGGAGTGTAATAGAGGTATTCAGAAGCTAGTTTGGTCCCTCATTTGCTTTTATCTGTATCTGTACAGACCAGAGGAACCAGAGAGAGCAGCAGTGAGTACTGCTCTAGAGTGTACAGAACCTGCAAAGTCAGTCCAGAGCCAGAGGTGAGTGGAACTAAACTGATTACTTGATTTACTTCAGACAAGAACTGCTTTTAGCATATTTCATGCATCATATTTATACCATAGGGTGATTGCATTAGAATGCACAAAGATGTTGCATTGCATAGCTTCATTGTTGGTGTGGGTAAATGCTGAATGATCCAGTAGTTCCAGACAGGAAGACCAGGACCCCATTCTACGGCCTGGCAGGTAAAGGAAGACCAGGACCCCATTCTACGGCCTGGCGGGTATAGGCAATTGGTCTATACTGGCAAAGGGTAAGTACAGGTGTTATATACACATATACATATATGGTACAGGAAGTCCAGGACCCCAGTCTACGGCCTGGCACGGTTTACTGGGATTCTGTGGTGACAGGTTTACTCTTGATGTGGTTTGTCTGTATTGTGATGCATTCCATGAGATCATATTTTACTGAGATATTTTACTGTTCTACTCACTGGGCTATAGAGCTCATCCCACTCCCTTAACCCCAGTTTTGCAGGTTCAGTGTACAGTGTACAGGAACAGTCCAGCAGAGTACAGAAAGAGTAAAAGAGCTTGTAATAGTATAGAGTGGACATGTAAATTGTAATGAGATGTTATAGTTGTGTATAACGTTAGAGTTGTGCTTGACTTAGTGGTTTGTGTTGTAAAGCTTTTGTTACATACATGATCTGTATCTGTATATATATATTTTTATAACCAGGCTTAACAGGTATGAATTAACCCATCTAGAGCAAGCTCTAGTCAGGGGTACAGAGTACAGAGTACAGAGTACAGAGTACAGAGATAGTGCATGCACAGGTTAAGCCTTGGTTCAGCAAAGAGTTTTATTTTCACAGAAATTGTATCATGTATGAGTTTTACAGGTACACAGAGAGTATAGCAGGCTTGCTACGGGTTCTGGCGGCCTTAAGCCGACCTGAATCCTAGCGCCGGTGACGGTCCATTTTGGGGTCGTTACAATAATGGAACGCAAATATAATAAAGAAAAAAAAAGAAAAGGAAAAGAAAGAAAGAAATTCACAATAATAATCTCCGAACATCTTAATATGAGACTTCATCTCTTCACAACGGGATATATGTATATATATTTCTCCTTTTTCCCGAAACAAATAAATACTTCTTGAATAAATGAATAAAGAATTGAAAAAAGAATCAGCACAGTTACATAGCCGATCACGGATAAATGGTTTATTAGGAAAAGAAATTATGCTAGAAAAGCGAAAGGATAAATATTTAGAACAACCTGATATATATTTTTGAACAGCATTATTTTAATTGAAAAGGAAAATGAATTTTGAATTATAATGCTAAGCCCATGACTACAGGAAAATAAATTCCATTATATCAAATTTATTAATTTCAAATTATAGCGTTTCAATTAAAAAGTATCATCTTGAACTTTGATATAGTTGAATTTTAACACCGCAACATAATTTACAGCGCGTTTTAATTTTGAATTTTGACACTATTAAATTACTAAGTTCATTCAATAATATATCTTTTATTATTTCATCTTGCATTCCAAGTTTTATATGTTGATTAACTTTTCAAATAGAAATAGAGGACTTAAAGAAGTATTTATATAGTATTTAATATCAATTGATTTTCTTTTAATATATCTTTTAATATCAATTGATATATTCAGTAATTGGTGAGCTTTTATATTTGTTTAAGTAAAATGAAGCACATTGTTTAATAGGTAAATTTTTTAAATTGATTTTCTATTTTGGATAGAGCTAAATTGAAATCATATCTGACTATGTTCATTTAAATTTAAAAAGTGTAATGATAGTCTTGTAAAATTACTATATTGTGCGTTAGACAAATGAGAAACATTCTCCGTTTAAATTAAGAATCAACAAGTGAGTGCAGTAACATCCTCTCGGAATCAACTTTCCTATAATCTTAGGCTTAACATTTGTACAAATAGATTTTGCAGGACCCTTAGATCCGGTGTACTGGAGGTTAACGTTAGAAAGTTCAACGTTCTTGCATGGTACGCTGCTGCTGCATGTCAATTGAACGGCTGTGGGCGTTCTTGACGATCTTCGAATATTCTTGAAGATGACGTCGCTTATTTTAACTTTTGATGGCATCTGCAAAAAGTCGCAATATTTTAGCATAATTGTAACACACCCATATATATAAATTCTCCTTCTTGTTGTGAAAAAATAAAAATTGAAAAGTTACCTTGCGATTGCATTCGTTATGCGGGCAGTACATTTGATCTATAATGATGGGATTGCTGACGTTTTGCATGACGATATCCTCGAACTGGATATTCGACACACTGCCACCACGCAATGCGGGCCAAGTCTTAATTCTCACGCCATTGTCGGTGTCGTATATTGTGCAATTCTTCACATAAATTCCAGACACAGGTTCTTCCTTCTCGTACTTTCCTAAACTTCCAATACTAATGCCATGCCCGTGTCCGCACCTTACGTTTGTGATTCGTACTTGCCTGCTCCCCCGGCCAATGGAGATGCAATCATCACCGGTCATAATGTTTGAATCAATAATGTTGATCTCCTCCGACCGTCCAATGTGAATTCCATCCGTGTTGGGACTATGCCCCGGCGCTTTCACCGAAAATCGCTGGAAGGTAAGGTTTTTGCTGCCGAGGAGATTGACGTGGAACTGCTTGCTATCTATGGATGTCACGTCCTCGACTATGCTGTTGGTGACGAAGTCAAACCTTAGGTTCTGATACAGTTTTGATAGAACAGTTACGTAGAGAAAACGTAGTTAGTATTACTGCCATGAACGGGCCTATGAATGACCGTTAGTAAAGTAGTGTTCGGATTTTCTTACAACTGGAAGTGCTTTCTTGCATCCGCCGCCACAGCTCTGCCGCTGCCAAGCAATTTCTCCTTGTCCGTCGAAGGCCCCACCACCGGATACCGTTAATCGGTCCAGGTATCTCAATGTAACCCAGCTATTCTTGCGGTGCTGGCTAGCTTTTGCTGGCGCCACCAACGTTCCTTCCACTTGAAGATGCATGGCATCCTTGCAAGGGCCTAGCAAATCCACCACGCCTAATGAGTACTTCCCTTTTGGTATCACGACTTTGCCGGAACCAGCTGCTCCACAAGCCCCCTTCCACGCACTCAGTAAAGCCTAAAAACGAAAACGGCAATGAAAGACCTGACAGCAATAATCTAGGAAATACCGTCTCGATATCGAGAACCGAGTTTACTTTCATACCTTTGTGATATCCGACCCCTCCTTCGTACCATATTTTGTGACATCAAAGGTATTGGGCTGAGCTCCGCTGGTAAAGGCGAACAGTAACACCAAATATGTTGCGCACACATGTACCTTGGAACCCATATCTCTCTTTTCAAGGCGCTTCCTCTCTTTCGATATCTACAGCTTATATTGATTTCTAAATGTTTGTGCATTTCTCCTCCTCTGTAAGGCCTTTTATATTTCAGGCGGCTCGTTCAATTTACTCAAGGTTTATTACAGTCTGTAGCATTTTCATACATCCTGTTTTCTGTTTTTCCTTTTTGTTTTGCATTAAATGTTTTGAGCTTAAAAAAAAAGAAGCCTACGTACGCTAACCTGCAACTAAAAACTACAACTTCCGCATTTCTCTCTAACATATTCTTTTATATTGGAACCCTTTATAACTTATGCAACAACCTCTTCGTTCTCCCACAATATTCTGGACGTATTGGACGCGAAACGAGCCCGGAGACCGCACCCGCAATTCATTTCCTCACGCGTGCATGTAGGACAAAATTTTGACAAGTACAGTGCAACATGAAAAGAGGAAAACAGAAAAAGAAAAAAAGAACTAACAGGCCGTTATTCCGTCTTTTCTCCTTTGGTACCTGAAGGCGCATCGTATTATTTTACGTGTACTTGATTTTAGCGTCGAAAATATGCTCAGCTTCGATTTTAATTATTTATTTATAATGGAACGCAAATATAAAAAAGAAAAAAAAAGAAAAGGAAAAGAAAGAAAGAAATTCACAATAATAATCTCCGAACATCTTAATATGAGACTTCATCTCTTCACAACGGGATATATGTATATATATTTCTCCTTTTTCCCGAAACAAATAAATACTTCTTGAATAAATGAATAAAGAATTGAAAAAAGAATCAGCACAGTTACATAGCCGATCACGGATAAATGGTTTATTAGGAAAATAAATTATGCTAGAAAAGCGAAAGGATAAATATTTAGAACAACCTGATATATATTTTTGAACAGCATTATTTTAATTGAAAAGCAAAATGAATTTTGAATTATAATGCTAAGCCCATGACTACAGGAAAATAAATTCCATTATATCAAATTTATTAATTTCAAATTATAGCGTTTCAATTAAAAAGTATCATCTTGAACTTTGATATAGTTGAATTTTAACACCGCAACATAATTTACAGCGCGTTTTAATTTTGAATTTTGACACTATTAAATTACTAAGTTCATTCAATAATATATCTTTTATTATTTCATCTTGCATTCCAAGTTTTATATGTTGATTAACTTTTCAAATAGAAATAGAGGACTTAAAGAAGTATTTATATAGTATTTAATATCAATTGATTTTCTTTTAATATATCTTTTAATATCAATTGATATATTCAGTAATTGGTGAGTTTTTATATTTGTTTAAGTAAAATGAAGCACATTGTTTAATAGGTAAATTTTTTAAATTGATTTTCTATTTTGGATAGAGCTAAATTGAAATCATATCTGACTATGTTCATTTAAATTTAAAAAGTGTAATGATAGTCTTGTAAAATTACTATACTGTGCGTCAGGCAAATGAGAAACATTCTCCGTTTAAATTAAGAATCAACAAGTGAGTACATTAACATCCTCTCGGAATCAACTTTCCCATAATCTTAGGCTTAACATTTGTACAAATAGATTTTGCAGGACCCTTAGATCCGGTGTACTGGAGGTTAACGTTAGAAAGTTCAACGTTCTTGCATGGTACGCTGCTGCTGCATGTCAATTGAACGGCTGTGGGCGTTCTTGACGATCCTCGAATATTCTTGAAGATGACGTCGCTTATTTTAACTTTTGATGGCATCTGCAAAAAGTCGCAATATTTTAGCATAATTGTAACACACCCATATATATAAATTTTCCTTCCTGTTGTGAAAAAATAAAAATTGAAAAGTTACCTTGCGACTGCATTCGTTATGCGGGCAGTACATTTGATCTATAATGATGGGATTGCTGACGTTTTGCATGACGATATCCTCGAACTGGATATTCGACACACTGCCACCATGCAATGCGGGCCAAGTCTTAATTCTCACGCCATTGTCGGTGTCGTATATTGTGCAATTCTTCACATAAATTCCAGACATAGGTTCTTCCTTCTCGTACTTTCCTAAACTTCCAATACTAATGCCATGCCCGTGTCCGCACCTTACGTTTGTGATTCGTACTTGCCTGCTCCCCCGGCCAATGGAGATGCAATCATCACCGGTCATAATGTTTGAATCAATAATGTTGATCTCCTCCGACCGTCCAATGTGAATTCCATCCGTGTTGGGACTATGCCCCGGCGCTTTCACCGAAAATCGCTGGAAGGTAAGGTTTTTGCTGCCGAGGAGATTGACGTGGAACTGCTTGCTATCTATGGATGTCACGTCCTCGACTATGCTGTTGGTGATGAAGTCAAACCTTAGGTTCTGATACAGTTTTGATAGAACAGTTACGCAGAGAAAACGTAGTTAGTATTACTGCCATGAACGGGCCTATGAATGACTGTTAGTAAAGTAGCGTTCGGATTTTCTTACAACTGGAAGTGCTTTCTTGCATCCGCCGCCACAGCTCTTCCGCTGCCAAGCAATTTCTCCTTGTCCGTCGAAGGCCCCACCACCGGATACCGTTAATCGGTCCAGGTATCTCAATGTAACCCAGCCATTCTTGCGGTGCTGGCTAGCTTTTGCTGGCGCCACCAACATTCCTTCCACTTGAAGATGCATGGCACCCTTGCAAGGGCCTAGCAAATCTACCACGCCTAATGAGTACTTCCCTTTTGGCACGACTTTGCCGGAACCCGCTGCTCCACAAGCCCCCTTCCACGCACTCAGTAAAGCCTAAAAATGAAAACGGCAATGAAAGACCTGACAGCAATAATCTAGGAAATACCGTCGCGATATCGAGAACCGAGTTTACTTTCATACATTAGTGATATCCGACCCCTCCTTCGCACCATATTTTGTGACATCAAAGGTATTGGGCTGAGCTCCGCTGGTAAAGGCGAACAGTAACACCAAATATGCTGCGCACACATGTACCTGGGAACCCATATCTCTCTTTTCAAGGCGCTTCCTCTCTTTCGATATCTACAGCCTATATTGATTTCTAAATGTTTGTGCATTTCTCCTCCTCTGTAAGGCCTTTTATATTTCAGGCGGCTCGTTTAATTTACTCAAGGTTTATTACAGGCTGTAGCATTTTCATACATCTCGTTTTCTGTTTTTCCTTTTTGTTTTGCGTTAAATGTTTTGAGCTTAAAAAAAAAAAAGCCTACGTACGCCAACCTGCAACTAAAAACTACAACTTTCGCATTTCTCTCTAACATATTCTTTTATATTGGAACCCTTTATAACTTATGCAACAACCTCTTCGTTCTCCCACAATATTCTGGACGTATTGGACGCGAAACGAGCCCGGAGACCGCACCCGCAATTCATTTCCTCACGCGTGCATGTAGGACAAAATTTTGACAAGTACAGTGCAACATGAAAAGAGGAAAATAGAAAAAGAAAAAAAGAACTAACAGGCCGTTATTCCGTCTTTTCTCCTTTGGTACCTGAAGGCGCATCGTATTATTTTACGTGTACTTGATTTTAGCGTCGAAAATATGCTCAGCTTCGATTTTAATTATTTATTTATAATGGAACGCAAATATAAAAAAGAAAAAAAAAGAAAAGGAAAAGAAAGAAAGAAAGAAATTCACAATAATAATCTCCGAACATCTTAATATGAGACTTCATCTCTTCACAACGGGATATATGTATATATATTTCTCCTTTTTTCGAGAACAAATAAATACTTCTTGAATAAATGAAT
Organism: Manihot esculenta; assembly: GCF_001659605.2. Classification (NCBI taxonomy): domain Eukaryota; kingdom Viridiplantae; phylum Streptophyta; class Magnoliopsida; order Malpighiales; family Euphorbiaceae; genus Manihot; species Manihot esculenta. The sequence goes on along the minus strand of NC_035177.2, from coordinate 7,951,772 downwards.
AAAGAATTGAAAAAAGAATCAGCACAGTTACATAGCCGATCACGGATAAATGGTTTATTAGGAAAATAAATTATGCTAGAAAAGCGAAAGGATAAATATTTAGAACAACCTGATATATATTTTTGAACAGCATTATTTTAATTGAAAAGGAAAATGAATTTTGAATTATAATGCTAAGCCCATGACTACAGGAAAATAAATTCCATTATATCAAATTTATTAATTTCAAATTATAGCGTTTCAATTAAAAAGTATCATCTTGAACTTTGATATAGTTGAATTTTAACACCGCAACATAATTTACAGCGCGTTTTAATTTTGAATTTTGACACTATTAAATTACTAAGTTCATTCAATAATATATCTTTTATTATTTCATATTGCATTCCAAGTTTTATATGTTGATTAACTTTTCAAATAGAAATAGAGGACTTAAAGAAGTATTTATATAGTATTTAATATCAATTGATTTTCTTTTAATATATCTTTTAATATCAATTGATATATTCAGTAATTGGTGAGCTTTTATATTTGTTTAAGTAAAATGAAGCACATTGTTTAATAGGTAAATTTTTTAAATTGATTTTCTATTTTGGATAGAGCTAAATTGAAATCATATATGACTATGTTCATATAAATTTAAAAAGTGTAATGATAGTCTTGTAAAATTACTATACTGTGCGTCAGACAAATGAGAAACATTCTCCGTTTAAATTAAGAATCAACAAGTGAGTGCAGTAACATCCTCTCGGAATCAACTTTCCTATAATCTTAGGCTTAACATTTGTACAAATAGATTTTGCAGGACCCTTAGATCCGGTGTACTGGAGGTTAACGTTAGAAAGTTCAACGTTCTTGCAAGGTACGCTGCTGCTGCATGTCAATTGAACGGCTGTGGGCGTTCTTGACGATCCTCGAATATTCTTGAAGATATCGTCGCTTATTTTATCTTTTGATGGCATCTGCAAAAAGTCGCAATATTTTAGCATAATTAAAACACACCCATATATATAAATTCTCCTTCTTGTTGTGAAAAAATAAAAATTGAAAAGTTACCTTGCGATTGCATTCGTTATGCGGGCAGTACATTTGATCTATAATGATGGGATTGCTGACGTTTTGCATGACGATATCCTCGAACTGGATATTCGACACACTGCCACCATGCAATGCGGGCCAAGTCTTAATTCTCACGCCATTGTCGGTGTCGTATATTGTGCAATTCTTCACATAAATTCCAGACACAGTTTCTTCCTTCTAGTACTTTCCTAAACTTCCAATACTAATGCCATGCCCGTGTCCGCACCTTACGTTTGTGATTCGTACTTGCCTGCTCCCCCGGCCAATGGAGATGCAATCATCACCGGTCATAATGTTTGAATCAATAATGTTGATCTCCTCCGACCGTCCAAAGTGAATTCCATCCGTGTTGGGACTATGCCCCGGCGCTTTCACCGAAAATCGTTGGAAGGTAAGGTTTTTCCTGCCGAGGAGATTGACGTGGAACTGCTTGCTATATATGGATGTCACGTCCTCGACTATGCTATTGGTGACGTAGTCAAACCTTAGGTTCTGATACAGTTTTGATAGAACAGTTACGCAGAGAAAACGTAGTTAGTATTACTGCCATGAACGGGCCTATGAATGACCGTTAGTAAAGTAGCGTTCGGATTTTCTTACAACTGGAAGTGCTTTCTTGCATCCGCCGCAACAGCTCTTCCGCTGCCAAGCAATTCCTCCTTGTCCGTCGAAGGCCCCACCACCGGATACCGTTAATCGGTCCAGGTATCTCAATGTAACCCAGCTATTCTTGCGGTGCTGGCTTGCTTTTGCTAGCGCCACCAACATTCCTTCCACTTGAAGATGCATGGCACCCTTGCAAGGGCCTAGCAAATCCACCACGCCTAATGAGTACTTCCCTTTTGGTATCACGACTTTGCCGGAACCCGCTGCTCCACAAGCCCCCTTCCACGCACTCAGTAAAGCCTAAAAACGAAAACGGCAATGAAAGACCTGACAGCAATAATCTAGGAAATACCGTCGCGATATCGAGAACCGAGTTTACTTTCATACCTTAGTGATATCCGACCCCTCCTTCGCACCATATTTTGTGACATCAAAGGTATTGGGCTGAGCTCCGCTGGTAAAGGCGAACAGTAACACCAAATATGCTGCGCACACATGTACCTTGGAACCCATATCTCTCTTTTCAAGGCGCTTCCTCTCTTTCGATATCTACAGCCTATATTGATTTCTAAATGTTTGTGCATTTCTCCTCCTCTGTAAGGCCTTTTATATTTTAGGCGGCTCGTTTAATTTACTCAAGGTTTATTACAGGCTATAGCATTTTCATACATCCCGTTTTCTGTTTTTCCTTTTTGTTTTGCGTTAAATGTTTTGAGCTTAAAAAAAAAAAGCCTACGTACGCTAACCTGCAACTAAAAACTACAACTTCCGCATTTCTCTCTAACATATTCTTTTATATTGGAACCCTTTATAACTTATGCAACAACCTCTTCGTTCTCCCACAATATTCTGGACGTATTGGACACGAAACGAGCCCGGAGACCGCACCCGCAATTCATTTCCTCACGCGTGCATGTAGGACAAAATTTTGACAAGTACAGTGCAACATGAAAAGAGGAAAACAGAAAAAGAAAAGAAGAACTAACAGGCCGTTATTCCGTCTTTTCTCCTTTGGTACCTGAAGGCGCATCGTATTATTTTACGTGTACTTGATTTTAGCGTCGAAAATATGCTCAGCTTCGATTTTAATTATTTATTTATAATGGAACGCAAATATAAAAAATAAAAAAAAAGAAAAGGAAAAGAAAGAAAGAAATTCACAATAATAATCTCCGAACATCTTAATATGAGACTTCATCTCTTCACAACGGGATATATGTATATATATTTCTCCTTTTTCCCGAAACAAATAAATACTTCTTGAATAAATGAATAAAGAATTGAAAAAAGAATCAGCACAGTTACATAGCCGATCACGGATAAATGGTTTATTAGGAAAATAAATTATGCTAGAAAAGCGAAAGGATAAATATGTAGAACAACCTGATATATATTTTTGAACCGCATTATTTTAATTGAAAAGGAAAATGAATTTTGAATTATAATGCTAAGCCCATGACTACAGGAAAATAAATTCCATTATATCAAATTTATTAATTTCAAATTATAGCGTTTCAATTAAAAAGTATCATCTTGAACTTTGATATAGTTGAATTTTAACACCGCAACATAATTTACAGCGCGTTTTAATTTTGAATTTTGACACTATTAAATTACTAAGTTCATTCAATAATATATCTTTTATTATTTCATCTTGCATTCCAAGTTTTATATGTTGATTAACTTTTCAAATAGAAATAGAGGACTTAAAGAAGTATTTATATAGTATTTAATATCAATTGATTTTCTTTTAATATATCTTTTAATATCAATTGATATATTCAGTAATTGGTGAGCTTTTATATTTGTTTAAGTAAAATGAAGCACATTGTTTAATAGGTAAATTTTTTAAATTGATTTTCTATTTTGGATAGAGCTAAATTGAAATCATATCTGACTATGTTCATTTAAATTTAAAAAGTGTAATGATAGTCTTGTAAAATTACTATACTGTGCGTCAGACAAATGAGAAACATTCTCCGTTTAAATTAAGAATCAACAAGTGAGTGCATTAACATCCTCTCGGAATCAACTTTCCTATAATCTTAGGCTTAACATTTGTACAAATAGATTTTGCAGGACCCTTAGATCCGGTGTACTGGAGGTTAACGTTAGAAAGTTCAACGTTCTTGCATGGTACGCTGCTGCTGCATGTCAATTGAACGGCTGTGGGCGTTCTTGACGATCCTCGAATATTCTTGAAGATAACGTCGCTTATTTTAACTTTTGATGGCATCTGCAAAAAGTCGCAATATTTTAGCATAATTGTAACACACCCATATATATAAATTCTCCTTCTTGTTGTGAAAAAAATAAAAATTGAAAAGTTACCTTGCGATTGCATTCGTTATGCGGGCAATACATTTGATCTATAATGATGGGATTGCTGACGTTTTGCATGACGATATCCTCGAACTGGATATTCGACACACTGCCACCATGCAATGCGGGCCAAGTCTTAATTCTCATGCCATTGTCGGTGTCGTATATTGTGCAATTCTTCACATAAATTCCAGACACAGGTTCTTCCTTCTCGTACTTTCCTGAACTTCCAATACTAATGCCATGCCCGTGTCCGCACCTTACGTTTGTGATTCGTACTTGCCTGCTCCCCCGGCCAATGGAGATGCAATCATCACCGGTCATAATGTTTGAATCAATAATGTTGATCTCCTCCGACCGTCCAATGTGAATTCCATCCGTGTTGGGACTATGCCCCGGCGCTTTCACCGAAAATCGCTGGAAGGTAAGGTTTTTGCTGCCGAGGAGATTGACGTGGAACTGCTTGCTATCTATGGATGTCACGTCCTCGACTATGCTGTTGGTGACGAAGTCAAACGTTAGGTTCTGATACAGTTTTGATAGAACAGTTACGCAGAGAAAACGTAGTTAGTATTATTGCCATGAACGGGCCTATGAATGACCGTTAGTAAAGTAGCGTTCGGATTTTCTTACAACTGGAAGTGCTTTCTTGCATCCGCCGCCACAGCTCTTCCGCTGCCAAGCAATTTCTCCTTGTCCGTCGAAGGCCCCACCACCGGATACCGTTAATCGGTCCAGGTATCTCAATGTAACCCAGCTATTCTTGCGGTGCTGGCTAGCTTTTGCTGGCGCCACCAACGTTCCTTCCACTTGAAGATGCATGGCACCCTTGCAAGGGCCTAGCAAATCCACCACGCCTAATGAGTACTTCCCTTTTGGTATCACGACTTTGCCGGAACCCGCTGCTCCACAAGCCCCCTTCCACGCACTCAGTAAAGCCTAAAAACGAAAATGGCAATGAAAGACCTGACAGCAATAATCTAGGAAATACCGTCGCGATATCGAGAACCGAGTTTACTTTCATACCTTAGTGATATCCGACCCCTCCTTCGCACCATATTTTGTGACATCAAAGGTATTGGGCTGAGCTCCGCTGGTAAAGGCGAACAGTAACACCAAATATGCTGCGCACACATGTACCTTGGAACCCATATCTCTCTTTTCAAGGCGCTTCCTCTCTTTCGATATCTACAGCCTATATTGATTTCTAAATGTTTGTGCATTTCTCCTCCTCTGTAAGGCCTTTTATATTTAGGCGGCTCGTTTAATTTACTCAAGGTTTATTACAGGCTATAGCATTTTCATACATCCCGTTTTCTGTTTTTCCTTTTTGTTTTGCGTTAAATGTTTTGAGCTTAAAAAAAAAAAGCCTACGTACGCTAACCTGCAACTAAAAACTACAACTTCCGCATTTCTCTCTAACATATTCTTTTATATTGGAACCCTTTATAACTTATGCAACAACCTCTTCGTTCTCCCACAATATTCTGGACGTATTGGACACGAAACGAGCCCGGAGACCGCACCCGCAATTCATTTCCTCACGCGTGCATGTAGGACAAAATTTTGACAAGTACAGTGCAACATGAAAAGAGGAAAACAGAAAAAGAAAAGAAGAACTAACAGGCCGTTATTCCGTCTTTTCTCCTTTGGTACCTGAAGGCGCATCGTATTATTTTACGTGTACTTGATTTTAGCGTCGAAAATATGCTCAGCTTCGATTTTAATTATTTATTTATAATGGAACGCAAATATAAAAAATAAAAAAAAAGAAAAGGAAAAGAAAGAAAGAAATTCACAATAATAATCTCCGAACATCTTAATATGAGACTTCATCTCTTCACAACGGGATATATGTATATATATTTCTCCTTTTTCCCGAAACAAATAAATACTTCTTGAATAAATGAATAAAGAATTGAAAAAAGAATCAGCACAGTTACATAGCCGATCACGGATAAATGGTTTATTAGGAAAATAAATTATGCTAGAAAAGCGAAAGGATAAATATGTAGAACAACCTGATATATATTTTTGAACCGCATTATTTTAATTGAAAAGGAAAATGAATTTTGAATTATAATGCTAAGCCCATGACTACAGGAAAATAAATTCCATTATATCAAATTTATTAATTTCAAATTATAGCGTTTCAATTAAAAAGTATCATCTTGAACTTTGATATAGTTGAATTTTAACACCGCAACATAATTTACAGCGCGTTTTAATTTTGAATTTTGACACTATTAAATTACTAAGTTCATTCAATAATATATCTTTTATTATTTCATCTTGCATTCCAAGTTTTATATGTTGATTAACTTTTCAAATAGAAATAGAGGACTTAAAGAAGTATTTATATAGTATTTAATATCAATTGATTTTCTTTTAATATATCTTTTAATATCAATTGATATATTCAGTAATTGGTGAGCTTTTATATTTGTTTAAGTAAAATGAAGCACATTGTTTAATAGGTAAATTTTTTAAATTGATTTTCTATTTTGGATAGAGCTAAATTGAAATCATATCTGACTATGTTCATTTAAATTTAAAAAGTGTAATGATAGTCTTGTAAAATTACTATACTGTGCGTCAGACAAATGAGAAACATTCTCCGTTTAAATTAAGAATCAACAAGTGAGTGCATTAACATCCTCTCGGAATCAACTTTCCTATAATCTTAGGCTTAACATTTGTACAAATAGATTTTGCAGGACCCTTAGATCCGGTGTACTGGAGGTTAACGTTAGAAAGTTCAACGTTCTTGCATGGTACGCTGCTGCTGCATGTCAATTGAACGGCTGTGGGCGTTCTTGACGATCCTCGAATATTCTTGAAGATAACGTCGCTTATTTTAACTTTTGATGGCATCTGCAAAAAGTCGCAATATTTTAGCATAATTGTAACACACCCATATATATAAATTCTCCTTCTTGTTGTGAAAAAATAAAAATTGAAAAGTTACCTTGCGATTGCATTCGTTATGCGGGCAATACATTTGATCTATAATGATGGGATTGCTGACGTTTTGCATGACGATATCCTCGAACTGGATATTCGACACACTGCCACCATGCAATGCGGGCCAAGTCTTAATTCTCATGCCATTGTCGGTGTCGTATATTGTGCAATTCTTCACATAAATTCCAGACACAGGTTCTTCCTTCTCGTACTTTCCTGAACTTCCAATACTAATGCCATGCCCGTGTCCGCACCTTACGTTTGTGATTCGTACTTGCCTGCTCCCCCGGCCAATGGAGATGCAATCATCACCGGTCATAATGTTTGAATCAATAATGTTGATCTCCTCCGACCGTCCAATGTGAATTCCATCCGTGTTGGGACTATGCCCCGGCGCTTTCACCGAAAATCGCTGGAAGGTAAGGTTTTTGCTGCCGAGGAGATTGACGTGGAACTGCTTGCTATCTATGGATGTCACGTCCTCGACTATGCTGTTGGTGACGAAGTCAAACGTTAGGTTCTGATACAGTTTTGATAGAACAGTTACGCAGAGAAAACGTAGTTAGTATTATTGCCATGAACGGGCCTATGAATGACCGTTAGTAAAGTAGCGTTCGGATTTTCTTACAACTGGAAGTGCTTTCTTGCATCCGCCGCCACAGCTCTTCCGCTGCCAAGCAATTTCTCCTTGTCCGTCGAAGGCCCCACCACCGGATACCGTTAATCGGTCCATGTATCTCAATGTAACCCACCTATTCTTGCGGTGCTGGCTAGCTTTTTCTGGCGCCACCAACGTTCCTTCCACTTGAAGATGCATGGCACCCTTGCAAGTGCCTAACAAATCCACCACGCCTAATGAGTACTTCCCTTTTGGTATCACGACTTTGCCGGAACCCGCTGCTGCACAAGCCCCCTTCCACGCACTCAGTAAAGTCTAAAAACGAAAATGGCAATGAAAGACCTGACAGCAATAATCTAGGAAATACCGTCGCGATATCGAGAACCGAGTTTACTTTCATACCTTAGTGATATCCGACCCCTCCTTCGCACCATATTTTGAGACATCAAAGGTATTGGGCTGAGCTCCGCTGGTAAAGGCGAACAGTAACACCAAATATGCTGCGCACACATGTACCTTGGACCCCATATCTCTCTTTTCAAGGCGCTTCCTCTCTTTCGATATCTACAGCCTATATTGATTTCTAAATGTTTGTGCATTTATCCTCCTCTGTAAGGCCTTTTATATTTCAGGCGGCTCGTTTAATTTACTCAAGGTTTATTACAGGCTGTAGCATTTTCATACATCTCGTTTTCCTTTTTGTTGTGCTTTAAATGTTTTGAGCTTAAAAAAAAAAAGCCTACGTACGCTAACCTGCAACTAAAAACTACAACTTCCGCATTTCTCTCTAACATATTCTTTTATATTGGAACCCTTTATAACTTATGCAACAACCTCTTCGTTCTCCCACAATATTCTGGACGTATTGGACGCGAAACGAGCCCGGAGACCGCACCCGCAATTCATTTCCTCACGCGTGCATGTAGGACAAAATTTTGACAAGTACAGTGCAACATGAAAAGAGGAAAACAGAAAAAGAAAAAAAGAACTAACAGGCCGTTATTCCGTCTTTTCTCCTTTGGTACCTGACGGCGCATCGTATTATTTTACGTGTACTTAATTTTAGCGTCGAAAATATACTCAGCTTCGATTTTAATTATTTATTTATAATGGAACGCAAATATAAAAAAGAAAAAAAAAAGAAAAGGAAAAGAAAGAAAGAAATTCACAATAATAATCTCCGAACATCTTAATATGAGACTTCATCTCTTCACAACAGGATATATGTATATATATTTCTCCTTTTTCCCGAAACAAATAAATACTTCTTGAATAAATGAATAAAGAATTGAAAAAAGAATTAGCACAGTTACATAGCCGATCACGGATAAATGGTTTATTAGGAAAATAAATTATGCTAGAAAAGCGAAAGGATAAATATTTAGAACAACCTGATATATATTTTTGAACAGCATTATTTTAATTGAAAAGGAAAATGAATTTTGAATTATAATGCTAAGCCCATGACTACAGGAAAATAAATTCCATTATATCAAATTTATTAATTTCAAATTATAGCGTTTCAATTAAAAAGTATCATCTTGAACTTTGATATAGTTGAATTTTAACACCGCAACATAATTTACAGCGCGTTTTAATTTTGAATTTTGACACTATTAAATTACTAAGTTCATTCAATAATATATCTTTTATTATTTCATCTTGCATTCCAAGTTTTATATGTTGATTAACTTTTCAAATAGAAATAGAGGACTTAAAGAAGTATTTATATAGTATTTAATATCAATTGATTTTCTTTTAATATATCTTTTAATATCAATTGATATATTCAGTAATTGGTGAGCTTTTATATTTGTTTAAGTAAAATGAAGCACATTGTTTAATAGGTAAATTTTTTACATTGATTTTCTATTTTGGATAGAGCTAAATTGAAATCATATCTGACAATGTTCATTTAAACTTAAAAAGCGTAATGATAGTCTTGTAAAATTACTATACTGTGCGTCAGACAAATGAGAATCATTCTCCGTTTCAATTAAGAATCAACAAGTGAGTGCATTAACATCCTCTCGGAATCAATTTTCCTATAATCTTAGGCTTAACATTTGTACAAATAGATTTTGCAGGACCCTTAGATCCGGTGTACTGGAGGTTAACGTTAGAAAGTTCAACGTTCTTGCATGGTACGCTGCTGCTGCATGTCAATTGAACGGCTGTGGGCGTTCTTGACGATCCTCGTATATTCTTGAAGATGACGTCGCTTATTTTAACTTTTGATGGCATCTGCAAAAAGTCGCAATATTTTAGCATAATTGTAACACACCCATATTTATAAATTCTCCTTATTGTTGTGAAAAAATAAAAATTGAAAAGTTACCTTGCGATTGCATTCGTTATGCGGGCAGTACATTTGATCTATAATGATGGGATTGCTGACGTTTTGCATGACGATATCCTCGAACTGGACATTCGACACACTGCCACCATGCAATGCGGGCCAAGTCTTAATTCTCACACCATTGTCGTTGTCGTATATTGTCCAATTCTTCACATAAATTCCAGACACAGGTTCTTCCTTCTCGTACTTTCCTAAACTTCCAATACTAATGCCATGCCCGTGTCCGCACCTTACGTTTGTGATTCGTACTTGCCTGCTCCCCCGGCCAATGGAGATGCAATCATCACCGGTCATAATGTTTGAATCAATAATGTTGATCTCCTCCGACCGTCCAATGTGAATTCCATCCGTGTTGGGACTATGCCCCGGCGCTTTCACCGAAAATCGCTGGAAGGTAAGGTTTTTGCTGCCGAGGAGATTGACGTGGAACTGCTTGCTATCTATGGATGTCACGTCCTCGACTATGCTGTTAGTGACGAAGTCAAACCTTAGGTTCTGATACAGTTTTGATAGAACAGTTACGCAGAGAAAACGTAGTTAGTATTACTGCCATGAACGGGCCTATGAATGACCGTTAGTAAAGTAGCGTTTGGATTTTCTTACAACTGGAAGTGCTTTCTTGCATCCGCCGCCACAGCTCTTCCGCTGCCAAGCAATTTCTCCTTGTCCGTCGAAGGCCCCACCACTGGATACCGTTAATCGGTCCATGTATCTCAATGTAACCCAGCTATTCTTGCGGTGCTAGCTAGCTTTTGCTGGCGCCACCAACGTTCCTTCCACTTGAAGATGCATGGCACCCTTGCAAGGGCCTAGCAAATCCACCACGCCTAACGAGTACTTCCCTTTTGGTATCACGACTTTGCCGGAACCCACTGCTCCACAAGCCCCCTTCCACGCACTCAGTAAAGCCTAAAAACGAAAACGGCAATGAAAGACCTGACAGCAATAATCTAGGAAATACAGTCGCGATATCGAGAACCGAGTTTACTTTCATACCTTAGTGATATCCGACCCCTCCTTCACACCATATTTTGTGACATCAAAGGTATTGGGCTGAGCTCCGCTGGTAAAGGCAAACAGTAACACCAAATATGCTGCGCACACATGTACCTTGGAACCCATATCTCTCTTTTCAAGGCGCTTCGTCTCTTTCGATATCTACAGCCTATATTGATTTCTAAATGTTTGTGCATTTCTCCTCCTCTGTAAGGCCTTTTATATTTCAGGCGGCTCGTTTAATTTACTCAAGGTTTATTACAGGCTGTAGCATTTTCATACATCCCGTTTTCTGTTTTTCCTTTTTGTTTTGCGTTAAATGTTTTGAGCTTAAAAAAAAAAGCCTACGTACGCTAACCTGCAACTAAAAACTACAACTTCCGCATTTCTCTCTAACATATTCTTTTATATTGGAACCCTTTATAACTTATGCAACAATCTCTTCGTTCTCCCACAATATTCTGGACGTATTGGACGCGAAACGAGCCCGGAGACCGCACCCGCAATTCATTTCCTCACGCGTGCATGTAGAACAAAATTTTGACAAGTACAGTGCAACATGAAAAGAGGAAAACAGAAAAATAAAAAAAGAACTAACAGGCCGTTATTCCGTCTTTTCTCCTTTGGTACCTGAAGGCGCATCGTATTATTTTACGTGTACTTGATTTTAGCGTCGAAAATATGCTCAGCTTCGATTTTAATTATTTATTTATAATGGAACGCAAATATAAAAAAGAAAAAAAAAGAAAAGGAAAAGAAAGAAAGAAATTCACAATAATAAGAACATCTTAATATGAGACTTCATCTCTTCACAATGGGATATATGTATATATATTTCTCCTTTTTTCCGAAACAAATAAATACTTCTTGAATAAATGAATAAAGAATTGAAAAAAGAATCAGCACAGTTACATAGCCGATCACGGATAAATGGTTTATTAGGAAAATAAATTATGCTAGAAAAGCGAAAGGATAAATATTTAGAACAACCTGATATATATTTTTGAACAGCATTATTTTAATTGAAAAGGAAAATGAATTTTGAATTATAATGCTAAGCCTATGACTACAGGAAAATAAATTTTATTATATCAAATTTATTAATTTCAAATTATAGCGTTTCAATTAAAAATATCATCTTGAACTTTGATATAGTTGAATTTTAACACCGCAACATAATTTACAGCGCGTTTTAATTTTGAATTTTGACACTATTAAATTACTAAGTTCATTCAATAATATATCTTTTATTATTTCATCTTGCATTCCAAGTTTTATATGTTGATTAACTTTTCAAATAGAAATAGAGGACTTAAAGAAGTATTTATATAGTATTTAATATCAATTGATTTTCTTTTAATATATCTTTTAATATCAATTGATATATTCAGTAATTGGTGAGCTTTTATATTTGTTTAAGTAAAATGAAGCACATTGTTTAATAGGTAAATTTTTTAAATTGATTTTCTATTTTGGATAGAGCTAAATTGAAATCATATCTGACTATGTTCATTTAAATTTAAAAAGTGTAATGATAGTCTTGTAAAATTACTATACTGTGCGTCAGACAAATGAGAAACATTCTCCGTTTAAATTAAGAATCAAAAGTGAGTGCATTAACATCCTCTCGGAATCAACTTTCCTATAATCTTAGGCTTAACATTTGTACAAATAGATTTTGCAGGACCCTTAGATCCGGTGTACTGGAGGTTAACGTTAGAAAGTTCAACGTTCATGCATGGTACGCTGCTGCTGCATGTCAATTGAACGGCTGTGGGCGTTCTTGACGATCCTCGAATATTCTTGAAAATGACGTCGCTTATTTTAACTTTTGATGGCATCTGCAAAAAGTCGCAATATTTTAGCATAATTGTAACACACCCATATATATAAATTCTCCTTCTTGTTATGAAAAAATAAAAATTGAGAAGTTACCTTGCGATTGCATTCGTTATGCGGGCAGTACATTTGATCTATAATGATGGGATTGCTGACGTTTTGCATGACGATATCCTCGAACTGGATATTCGACACACTGCCACCATGCAATGCGGGCCAAGTCTTAATTCTCACGCCATTGTCGGTGTCGTATATTGTGCAATTCTTCACATAAATTCCAGACACAGGTTCTTCCTTCTCGTACTTTCCTAAACTTCCAATACTAATGCCATGCCCGTGTCCGCACCTTACGTTTGTGATTCGTACTCGCCTGCTCCCCCGGCCAATGGAGATGCAATCATCACCGGTGATAATGTTTGAATTAATAATGTTGATCTCCTCCGACCGTTTAATGTGAATTCCATCCGTGTTGGGACTATGCCCCGGCGCTTTCACCGAAAATCGCTGGAACGTAAGGTTTTTGCTGCCGAGGAGATTGACGTGGAACTGCTTGCTATCTATGGATGTCACGTCCTCGACTATGCTGTTGGTGACGAATTCAAACCTTAGGTTCTGATACAGTTTTGATAGAACAGTTACGCAGAGAAAACATAGTTAGTATTACTGCCATGAACGGGCCTATGAATGACCATTAGTAAAGTAGCGTTCGGATTTTCTTACAACTGGAAGTGCTTTCTTGCATCCGCCGCCACAGCTCTTCCGCTGCCAAGCAATTTCTCCTTGTCCGTCGAAGGCCCCACCACCGGATACCGTTAATCGGTCCAGGTATCTAAATGTAACCCAGCTATTCTTGCGGTGCTGGCTAGATTTTGCTGGCGCCACCAACGTTCCTTCCACTTGAAGATGCATGGCACCCTTGCAAGGGCCTAGCAATTCCACCACGCCTAACGAGTACTTCCCTTTTGGTATCACGACTTTGCCGGAACCCGCTGCTCCACAAGCCCCCTTCCACGCACTCAGTAAAGCCTAAAAACGAAAACGGCAATGAAAGACCTGACAACAATAATCTAGGAAATACCGTCGCGATATCGAGAACCGAGTTTACTTTCATACCTTAGTGATATCTGACCCCTCCTTCGCACCATATTTTGTGACATCAAAGGTATTGGGCTGAGCTCCGCTGGTAAAGGCAAACAGTAACACCAAATATGCTGCGCACACATGTACCTTGGAACCCATATCTCTCTTTTCAAGGCGCTTCCTCTCTTTCGATATTTACAGCCTATATTGATTTCTAAATGTTTGTGCATTTCTCCTCCTCTGTAAGGCCTTTTATATTTCAGGCGGCTTGTTTAATTTACTGAAGGTTTATTACAGGCCGTAGCATTTTCATACATCCCGTTTTCTGTTTTTCCTTTTTGTTTTGCGTTAAATGTTTTGAGCTTAAAAAAAACAAGCCTACGTACGCTAACCTGCAACTAAAAACTACAACTTCCACATTTCTCTCTAACATATTCTTTTATATTGGAACCCTTTATAACTTATGCAACAACCTCTTCGTTCTCCCACAATATTCTGGACGTATTGGACGCGAAACGAGGCCAGAGACCGTACCCGCAATTCATTTCCTCACGCGTGCATGTAGGACAAAATTTTGACAAGTACAGTGCAACATGAAAATAGGAAAATAGAAAAACAAAAAAAGAACTAACAGGCCGTTATTCCGTCTTTTCTCCTTTGGTACCTGAAGGCGCATCGTATTATTTTACGTGTACTTGATTTTAGCGTCGAAAATATGCTCAGCTTCGAATTTAATTATTTATTTATAATGGAACGCAAATATAAAAAAGAAAAAAAAAGAAAAGGAAAATAAAGAAAGAAATTCACAATAATAATCTCCGAACATCTTAATATGAGACTTCATCTCTTCACAACGGGATATATGTATATATATTTCTCCTTTTTCCCGAAACAAATAAATACTTCTTGAATAAATGAATAAAGAATTGAAAAAAGAATCAGCACAGTTACATAGCCGATCACTGATAAATGGTTTATTAGGAAAATAAATTATGCTAGAAAAGCGAAAGGATAAATATTTAGAACAACCTGATATATATTTTTGAACAGCATTATTTTAATTGAAAAGGAAAATGAATTTTGAATTATAATGCTAAGCCTATGACTACAGGAAAATAAATTCCATTATATCAAATTTATTAATTTCAAATTATAGCGTTTCAATTAAAAAGTATCATCTTTAACTTTGATATAGTTGAATTTTAACACCGCAACATAATTTACAGCGCGTTTTAATTTTGAATTTTGACACTATTAAATTACTAAGTTCATTCAATAATATATCTTTTATTATTTCATCTTGCATTCCAAGTTTTATATGTTGATTAACTTTTCAAATAGAAATAGAGGACTTAAAGAAGTATTTATATAGTATTTAATATCAATTGATTTTCTTTTAATATATCTTTTAATATCAATTGATATATTCAGTAATTGGTGAGCTTTTATATTTGTTTAAGTAAAATGAAGCACATTGTTTAATAGGTAAATTTTTTAAATTGATTTTCTATTTTGGATAGAGCTAAATTGAAATCATATCTGACTATGTTCATTTAAATTTAAAAAGTGTAATGATAGTCTTGTAAAATTACTATACTGTGCGTCAGACAAATGAGAAACATTCTCCGTTTAAATTAAGAATCAACAAGTGAGTGCATTAACATCCTCTCGGAATCAACTTTCCTATAATCTTAGGCTTAACATTTGTACAAATAGATTTTGCAGGAACCTTAGATTCGGTGTACTGGAGGTTAACGTTAGAAAGTTCAACGTTCTTGCATGGTACGCTGTTGCTGCATGTCAATTGAACGGCTGTGGGCATTCTTGACGATCCTCGAATATTCTTGAAGATGACGTCGCTTATTTTAACTTTTGATGGCATCTGCAAAAAGTCGCAATATTTTAGCATAATTGTAACACACCCATATATATAAATTCTCCTTCTTGTTATGAAAAAATAAAAATTGAAAAGTTACCTTGCGATTGCATTCGTTATGCGGGCAGTACATTTGATCTATAATGATGGGATTGCTGACGTTTTGCATGACGATATCCTCGAACTGGATATTCGACACACTGCCACCATGCAATGCGGGCCAAGTCTTAATTCTCATGCCATTGTCGGTGTCGTATATTGTGCAATTCTTCACATAAATTCCAGACACAGGTTCTTCCTTCTCGTACTTTCCTAAACTTCCAATACTAATGCCATGCCCGTGTCTGCACCTTACGTTTGTGATTCGTACTTGCCTGCTCCCCCGGCCAATAGAGATGCAATCATCACCGGTGATAATGTTTGAATTAATAATATTGATCTCCTCCGACTGTCCAATGTGAATTCCATCCATGTTGGGACTATGCCCCGGCGCTTTCACCGAAAATCGCTGGAAGGTAAGGTTTTTGCTGCCGAGGAGATTGATGTGGAACTGCTTGCTATCTATGGATGTCACGTCCTCGACTATGCTGTTGGTGATGAAGTCAAACCTTAGGTTCTGATACAGTTTTGATAGAACAGTTATGCAGAGAAAACGTAGTTAGTATTACTGCCATGAACGGGCCTATGAATGACCGTTAGTAAAGTAGCGTTCGGATTTTCTTACAACTGAAAGTGCTTTCTTGCATCCGCCGCCACAGCTCCTCCGTTTCCAAGCAATTTCTCCTTGTCCGTCGAAGGCGCCACCACCGGATACCGTTAATCGGTCCAGGTATCTCAATGTAACCCAGCTATTCTTGCGGTGCTGGCTAGCTTTTGCTGGCGCCACCAACGTTCCTTCCACTTGAAGATGCATGGCACCCTTGCAAGGGCCTAGCAAATCCACCACGCCTAATGAGTACTTCCCTTTTGGTATCACGACTTTGCCGGAACCCGCTGCTCCACAAGCCCCCTTCCACGCACTCAGTAAAGCCTAAAAACGAAAACGGCAATGAAAGACCTGACAGCAATAATCTAGGAAATACCGTCGCGATATCGAGAACCGAGTTTACTTTCATACCTTAGTGATATCCGACCCCTCATTCGTACCATATTTTGTGACATCAAAGGTTTTGGGCTGAGCTCTGCTGGTAAAGGCAAACAGTAACACCAAATATGCTGCGCACACATGTACCTTGGAACCCATATCTCTCTTTTCAAGGCGCTTCCTCTCTTTCGATATCTACAGCCTATATTGATTTCTAAATGTTTGTGCATTTCTCCTCCTCTGTAAGGCCTTTTATATTTCAGGCGACTCGTTTAATTTACTCAAGGTTTATTTCAGGCTGTAGCATTTTCGTACATCCCGTTTTCTGTTTTTCCTTTTTGTTTTGCGTTAAATGTTTTGAGCTTAAAAAAAAAGCCTACGTACGCTAACCTGCAACTAAAAACTACAACTTCCGTATTTCTCTCTAACATATTCTTTTATATTGGAACCCTTTATAACTTATGCAACAACCTCTTCGTTCTCCCACAATATTCTGGACGTATTGGACGCGAAACGTGCCCGGAGACCGCACCCGCAATTCATTTCCTCACGCGTGCATGTAGGACAAAATTTTGACAAGTACAGTGCAACATGAAAATAGGAAAACAGAAAAAGAAAAAAAGAACTAACAGGCCGTTATTCCGTCTTTTCTCCTTTGGTACCTGAAGGCGCATTACGTGTTCTTGATTTTAGCGTCGAAAATATGCTCAGCTTCGATTTTAATTACTTATTTATAATGGAACGCAAATATAAAAAAGAAAAAAAAAAGAAAAGGAAAAGAAAGAAAGAAATTCACAATAATAATCTCTGAACAACTTAATATGAGACTTCATCTCTTCACAACGAGATATATGTATATATATTTCTCCTTTTTCCCGAAACAAATAAATACTTCTTGAATAAATGAATAAAGAATTGAAAAAAGAATCAGCACAGTTACATAGCCGATCACGGATAAATGGTTTATTAGGAAAATAAATTATGCTAGAAAAGCGAAAGGATAAATATTTAGAACAACCTGATATATATTTTTGAACAGAATTATTTTAATTGAAAAGGAAAATGAATTTTGAATTATAATGCTAAGCCTATGACTACAGGAAAATAAATTCCATTATATCAAATTTATTAATTTCAAATTATAGCGTTTCAATTAAAAAGTATCATCTTGAACTTTGATATAGTTGAATTTTAACACCGCAACATAATTTACAGCGCGTTTTAATTTTGAATTTTGACACTATTAAATTACTAAGTTCATTCAATAATATATCTTTTATTATTTCATCTTGCATTCCAAGTTTTATATGTTGATTAACTTTTCAAATAGAAATAGAGGACTTAAAGAAGTATTTACATAGTATTTAATATCAATTGATTTTCTTTTAATATATAATTTAATATCAATTGATATATTCAGTAATTGGTGAGCTTTTATATTTGTTTAAGTAAAATGAAGCACATTGTTTAATAGGTAAATTTTTTAAATTGATTTTCTATTTTGGATAGAGCTAAATTGAAATCATATCTGACTATGTTCATTTAAATTTAAAAAAGTGTAATAATAGTCTTGTAAAATTACTATACTGTGCATCAGACAAATGAGAAACATTCTCCGTTTAAATTAAGAATCAACAAGTGAGTGCATTAACATCCTCTCGGAATCAACTTTCCTATAATCTTAGGCTTAACATTTGTATAAATAGATTTTGCAGGACCCTTAGATCCGGTGTACTGGAGGTTAACGTTAGAAAGTTCAACGTTCTTGCATGGTACGCTGCTGCTGCATGTCAATTAAACGGCTGTGGGCGTTCTTGACGATCCTCAAATATTCTTGAAGATGACGTCGCTTATTTTAACTTTTGATGGCATCTGCAAAAAGTCGCAATATTTTAGCATAATTGTAACACACCCATATATATAAATTCTCCTTCTTGTTATGAAAAAATAAAAATTGAAAAGTTACCTTGCGATTGCATTCGTTATGCGGGCAGTACATTTGATCTATAATGATGGGATTGCTGACGTTTTGCATGACGATATCCTCGAACTGGATATTCGACACACTGCCACCATGCAATGCGGGCCAAGTCTTAATTCTCACGCCATTGTCGGTGTCGTATATTGTGCAATTCTTCACATAAATTCCAGACACAGGTTCTTCCTTCTCGTACTTTCCTAAACTTCCAATACTAATGCCATGCCCGTGTCCGCTCCTTACGTTTGTGATTCGTACTTGCCTGCTCCCCCGGCCAATGGAGATGCAATCATCACCGGTGATAGTGTTTGAATTAATAATGTTGATCTTCTCCGACCGTCCAATGTGAATTCCATCTGTGTTGGGACTATGCCCTGGCGCTTTCACCGAAAATCGCTGGAAGGTAAGGTTTTTGCTGCCGAGGAGATTGACGTGGAACTGCTTGCTATCTATGGATGTCATGTCCTCGACTATGCTGTTGGTGACGAAGTCAAACCTTAGGTTCTGATACAGTTTTGATAGAACAGTTACGCAGAGAAAACGTAGTTAGTATTACTGCCATGAACGGGCCTATGAATGACTGTCAGTAAAGTAGCGTTCGGATTTTCTTACAACTGGAAGTGCTTTCTTGCATCCGCCGCCACAGCTCTTCTGCTGCCAAGCAATTTCTCCTTGTCCGTCGAAGGCCCCACCACCGGATACCGTTAATCGGTCCAGGTATCTCAATGTAACCCAGCTATTCTTGCGGTGCTGGCTAGCTTTTGCTGGCGCCACCAACATTCCTTCCACTTGAAGATGCATGGCACCCTTGCAAGGGCCTAGCAAATCCACCACGCCTAATGAGTACTTCCCTTTTGGTATCACGACTTTGCTGGAACCCGCTGCTCCACAAGCCCCCTTCCACGCACTCAGTAAAGCCTAAAAACGAAAACGGCAATGAAAGACCTGACAGCAATAATCTAGGAAATACCGTCGCGATATCGAGAACCGAGTTTACTTTCAAACCTTAGTGATATTCGACCCCTCCTTCGCACCATATTTTGTGACATCAAAGGTATTGGGCTGAGCTCCGCTAGTAAAGGCAAACAGTAACACCAAATATGCTGCGCACACATGTACCTTGGAACTATAGAAGATTTATGATATTGAGAATTCTATGTATTTGTATTTCTGTATAGAATACATTTATATAGTATATACCAGTGGTTGAGTTTGATACAGATTATATGAATAACAAATATTATCTCAACCAACTATAAACCTTATCATAACTCTAAATCTTATCACAACTCTAACCTTATCATGACTCTAAACCTTATCACAACTCTAACCCTTATCATTAATGTAATACCCGGCTAGTTCAGGCATCAGAATTCTTACCATCCGGTAAGAATTCCGGAATGTCAGAGATTCTAGAAGGGTAAGAGTGAAGGTTTTCTAAAAGGGTTTTAAGTGTTTCAAAGGTTTGATTCAGAAAAGAGTTAAGGTGTGAGGAGAATTGGCCTAAGGAGTTTCTGCCAGGATTCGGCCCCCGAATGTTAAATTCGGCCGCCGAAAGTGCCCAATGTTCGGCCCCCGAAGGTTATGTTCGGCCCCCGAAAGTTGCATGGTTTTGCATGCAGTTTCGGCAGCCGAAGCTGAGGTGGTCGGTTAGTTGTGCACACTCCTCAGTCCGTGGTTTGGCCAGGTGTTCACCTCCAGATCATGACCAGAGGTTTGGCCACGTCTCCCTTGACTCATCTGCAAGCTTTAATCAGCTCATGCAGAGGGTTTGGTCATTTGCAAAGGGGTTGAACGTTTTGGAGAAAAAAGAGAGAAAAGTGAGGTTTTGGTAATAGGTGAAGAGGAGTTGCTGAGTTGGCTGTTCCTCTTCTGTTTTCAAGAGGTAAGGGAAGTCTTTAAACTTGTTTTAATGATTTCTACCAGCTTTGAAAGAGGTTAAGGGTAGAGTGGCATGTATAGGGTTTAAGTTTAGTTATTGATGAGTTATGCATGCAAGCTTGTCTATGTGTTATGTTTGTTGTTTTGTTGGGGTTGTAAGTTAGTTTTAGACCCCTTTGTTCATATACTTGAGTATATGTGTGTGGAGGAGTTGTGTTATGCATGTTTAGAGAGGTGAAAAGGATGGAGGAGCTAGGTTGCGGGTGAAGCTGAGTTCTTGAAGAACTCAGGTTCGGCAGCCGAAGGAGCATTCGGCCGCCGAACCTCTTACATGGTGGCTTAGGCTGCCACAGCTTGCCCCCGAGTGTGTTAAGGTTCGGCTCTGTTTAGGGGTTTCGGCCGCCGAAGGTGCCGCCGAAGGTTAGAGACTTTCGTCTCTGGAGTGTGTTGTGACCCCCGAACCTTGCCCCCGAAAGGGTTCGGCCGCCGAAAGGAGAGCTTCGGCTGCCGAAAGTATGTGAGTTTCGGCTCTGGACAGGACATTCGGCCGCCGAAGCTGCCGCCGAATGTGTTCTGTCTAGCTGTTCTTTTGCATGCTTTATGTGATTGTTCTATGAGCTTTTAGAGGGATTTTGGGAAGTTGATTGTGAGTGAATAAGAGTATGTTTGACGCCTCATTCGAGTCCATTTGTGTAGGAGTGGACCCGAGAGATCGAGGAGGTCACCAGTAGTCGTGGTTACAGCGTCAGTTCAGTGTTCTGCTTGAGGAGCAGAGGTGAGTAGAACTAAACTTAATCCTTTTCTTAAAGAAACAGAATGCTTGTAGCATAGTTCATGCATCATGGATGCCATGATATGTATTAGGATGATTGCATTAGAATCACGAAGTTGTTGCATTGCCTTATTCAGTGATAGTGGGAATTGGACCAAGGCGACATCAATAGCCCTTAGAGGGAGTTTTGAGGTCATGTCTAATTCCAGATGATTGGACCCAGGCGACATCAATAGCCCGTCGAGGGAGTTTTGCTGTCATGTCCAATCAATGATGTGGACTATATGAGTTATGTTGCATTTTCATAAAAGATGTGTATGAATGAACTATTTTCAGTGTTTCTACTCACTGGGCTTTAGAAGCTCATCCCTTTCCCTTAATCCCAGTTTTGCAGGTACAGGGTTAGCTGGGAAGTCAAAAGCATCAGAGTGTTGACTTCAGTATGTGTGTAATAGACTAGTATGGACATGATGTAACTTAAAGAAATATATGTAAAGGCATGTAATAGCTAGTAAGTCAGTATGAGATGGTTTAGAATGTGCTTTGCCTAGTGTTTGTTTATCCCTTGTATATGCATGTATCCAGTTTTACTTCTTGATGAGAAATGAGTCAGACCAGGTTTAATATATGTTGTGTTTCAAAAACCCAGTGAATGATAACTGTGAGGGAAGATAGGGCTTAAATCCTTTGACCCAAGACCAGTGCAAAGGAAAGACCAGGTTTGATTCCTGTGATCCACAGAGTAGACCATTAGAGAAGACCAGGTTTGATTCCTGTGACTCTATGGTAGCCAAGTTAACTTATGATATGCTGACCCTTACAGAGTGGGTTCTATGCTGCAGAGCGCATAGGGTATGGAGGTTACTTGGTAAAGCATCACTGGTGTGTTATAGATAGCCTGAGGGCTAGCTCAGATTAGTATATCTGAGTATTTTGGTTCATATGCATGGACCTCCAGAGAGTGTTTTAAAGGTTAAGTCTGGTTGGTTTTAAGAAAAGTTTTAACAGTTAATAGTCCAGTCGGATCATGTATGGGATTTTAACAGGTACACAGAGTTCATAGCAGGCTTACTACGGGTCTAGGCGGCCTTAAGCCGATCTGGATCCTAGTGCCGAGCAGTTTGGGCCGTTACAAAGAGGGTACCGGTTTCCGGGTTGTTACAATTAACTAAATACAAGATAAGTATACAGCTATAACTCAAGTTACAAATAGATAAAACTGTTATAGTTAGTCTTTATCTTTAATACGCCCCCGCAAGATTGAGGCGCCATCGGAGACTCCAATCTTGGTTCTAAAGTAACAAAACTGAGTTCTTCCCAAAGCCTTTGTAAGCACATCAGCAACTTGATCTTTTGAACTTATGTGAAGAACCCTTAACTGTCCAGCATTAATTTTCTCGCGAACAAAATGGTAATCCAGTGCAAGATGCTTCATCCTAGTATGATAGATTGGATTGGCGTAGAAGTAAGTCGCACCAAGATTATCACAATGAAGGACTGGTGGTTGTGATATTGGTACTCCCAAATCTTGTAATAAACTTTGAACCCAAAATACCTCTGCTGCAGCATTGGCTAAGGCTTTGTACTCAGCCTCTGTAGAAGATCGGGAGACAGTCTTTTGGCGACTAGATTTCCAGGATATAATATTAGAACCAAGATATAGAACATAAGCTGTTGTAGACCGCCCATTATCAAGGACACCACCCCAATCAGAATCAGAGAAGGCAGACAGAGTATGAGTGGAATTTCGATTGAGAAATAAGCCATAATGTATGGTTCCTTTAAGATATCGCAAAACACGTTTCAGTGCTTGAAGATGAGTTTGCGTCGGTGCATGCATAAATTGTGACAGCCGATTCACTGCAAAAGAAACATCAGGACGCGTAATTGCCAAATATTGAAGAGATCCAACAATTTGGCGATATACGGTGGAATCAGTCGAACTAGAACCATCATTTAAGATGAGCTTGTCTCCTGTAGACATAGGAGTATTCATGACCAAGCTTGTGATGCCATTCAGAAAGCAAAGACAGACACCGAGTAGTAACATTCAGCTGAGAACGTTGAGAATTAACTCTGGAAAAACTTGCACAGTAGATATCATCAATGTTCTCTCCCCGTAGTAGAGACGCCCCCGTGTACAGATCCTTCACAACAAAATAAGATGGAAAAAATTCCACAGAAACATGATTAGTGTGACACAACTTAGCAATTGAGACCAAATTCTTGCGCAGATTAGGCACGCATAACACATTAGGCAATGATAAATTCTTAGAGTAAGTAGGAATTTGCACAAAACCAGTATGTGATACAGCAAGCGTTTTACCATCACCAAGTTGTACTTCCTCAGGACCTCCATAGTCAGAATAGCTTTGCAAAGAAGCTGGATTCGACACAACATGATGAGAAGCTCCGCTATCAAACAACCATTGTTGTGGAGAAGAAGCAGCCATAGAAGAAGTAACATTAACTGCAGGTATCGGTGCTGAAGAATGCGAGGTATCAGTCTTCAAAGACATATTATTCTCCTTAAGAAAGCGAGCCAATTTGCGACATTCAGCAGTAGTATGCCCAGTATATTCACAAAATTGACATACCACATCAGGTCGATAAGAACCTCGACCTCGACCACCAGAGTAAGAACCACGACCACCACGTCGATTTCCAGAATAATTGGAGTTTTATGGAGATCGATTATAATTGCCATTCTGATTGTGTGAACGCCCTCCAGAACGTTGAGTGTAATTGACAGTAGCAATCACTTGTGACGTAGCTGAAACAGTTGTGAAATCTTTTTCTTGTAGGGATCGTTCATGATCAGTAAGTTTTTCAAAGAGATCAGAAAAGGTTATTGGGGTTTCACGAACTTTTAACGCAGCAACTATGGGACTGTAATCATCTCCCAATCGCGTGATAATATAAACAATTAAGTCATCATCACTCACCGGATTCTGGGTAAGAGCAAGCTCATCTGCAATAGCCCTCATCTCATTGAGAAAAATAGCAATCGGTTTGGTTCCCTTAGAGTTCTGTGCTAATTTAGTTTTTAAGGACAGAATTCTAGAACGAGAAACATTAGCAAAACTCTGGTGAAGCCGATCCCATGCTTCTTTGGCAGTATTGGCTGAAGAAATCAAGGGTTGAATAGTATCGGAACAACTTCCTAAAAGAGCACTGATCAAAATTTGATCTTGTCGAAACCATAAGGCGAAAGCTGAGTTGGCTGTTTTGTCTTTTTCAGAAAGAAATTGTGATGGTGCAACCCGTGAACCATCAATAAAATCAAGTAAATCAAGACCAATTAAGGTTGATTGGATCTGTTTTCTCCAAACAGGAAAATTCTCCGGAGTAAGTTTAATTGAAAAATGCGTTGGAGCATTTAATTGAATGACGGTATTGGATGACAAAGCCATTAATTAAAAGAAAATTGGATCAGAAAACTCGTGAGAGCAGATTGCGGCTCTGATACCATATAGAAGATTTATGATATTGAGAATTCTATGTATTTGTATTTCTGTATAGAATACATTTATATAGTATATACCAGTGGTTGAGTTTGATACAGATTATATGAATAACAAATATTATCTCAACCAACTATAAACCTTATCATAACTCTAAATCTTATCACAACTCTAACCTTATCATGACTCTAAACCTTATCACAACTCTAACCCTTATCATTAACTAAATACAAGATAAGTATACAGCTATAACTCAAGTTACAAATAGATAAAACTGTTATAGTTAGTCTTTATCTTTAATAGGAACCCATATCTCTCTTTTCAAGGCGCTTCCTCTCTTTCGATATCTATAGCCTATATTGATTTCTAAATGTTTGTGCATTTCTCCTCCTCTGTAAGGCCTTTTATATTTCAGGCGGCTCGTTTAATTTACTCAAGGTTTATTACAGGCTGTAGCATTTTCATACATCCCGTTTTATGTTTTTCCTTTTTGTTTTGCGTTAAATGTTTTGAGCTTAAAAAAAAAAAAGCCTACGTACGCTAACCTGCAACTAAAAACTACAACTTCCGCATTTCTCTCTAACATATTCTTTTATATTGGAACCCTTTATAACTTATGCAACAACCTCTTCGTTCTCCCACAATATTCTGGACGTATTGGACGCGAAACGAGCCCGGAGACCGCACCCGCAATTCATTTCCTCACGCGTCCATGTAGGACAAAATTTTGACAAGTACAGTGCAACATGAAAAGAGGAAAACAGAAAAAGAAAAAAAGAACTAACAGGCCGTTATTCCGTCTTTTCTCCTTTGGTACCTGAAGGCGCATCGTATTATTTTACGTGTACTTGATTTTAGCGTCGAAAATATGCTCAGCTTCGATTTTAATTATTTGTTTATAATGGAACGCAAATATAAAAAAAGAAAAAAAAAGAAAAGGAAAAGAAAGAAAGAAATTCACAATAATAATCTCCGAACATCTTAATATGAGACTTCATCTCTTCACAACGGGATATATGTATATATATTTCTCCTTTTTCCCGAAACAAATAAATACTTCTTGAATAAATGAATAAAGAATTGAAAAAAGAATCAGCACAGTTACATAGCCGATCACGGATAAATGGTTTATTAGGAAAATAAATTATGCTAGAAAAGCGAAAGGATAAATATTTAGAACAACCTGATATATATTTTTGAACAACATTATTTTAATTGAAAAGGAAAATGAATTTTGAATTATAATGCTAAGCCTATGACTACAGGAAAATGAATTCCATTATATCAAATTTATTAATTTCAAATTATAGCGTTTCAATTAAAAAGTATCATCTTGAACTTTGATATAGTTGAATTTTAACACCGCAAAATAATTTACAGCGCGTTTTAATTTTGAATTTTGACACTATTAAATTACTAAGTTCATTAAGTAATATATCTTTTATTATTTCATCTTGCATTCCAAGTTTTATATGTTGATTAACTTTTCAAATAGAAATAGTGGACTTAAAGAAGTATTTATATAGTATTTAATATCAATTGATTTTCTTTTAATATATCTTTTAATATCAATTGATATATTAAGTAATTGGTGAGCTTTTATATTTGTTTAAGTAAAATGAAGCACATTGTTTAATAGGTAAATTTTTTAAATTGATTTTCTATTTTGGATAGAGCTAAATTGAAATCATATCTGACTATGTTCATTTAAATTTAAAAAGTGTAATGATAGTCTTGTAAAATTACTATACTGTGCATCAGACAAATGAGAAACATTCTCCGTTTAAATTAAGATTCAACAAGTGAGTGCATTAA
Source organism: Manihot esculenta (assembly GCF_001659605.2). Taxonomy (NCBI): domain Eukaryota; kingdom Viridiplantae; phylum Streptophyta; class Magnoliopsida; order Malpighiales; family Euphorbiaceae; genus Manihot; species Manihot esculenta. The sequence continues at coordinate 7,925,037 of NC_035177.2, read as the reverse complement.
CATCCTCTCGGAATCAACTTTCCTATAATCTTAGGCTTAACATTTGTACAAATAGATTTTGCAGGACCCTTAGATCCGGTGTACTGGAGGTTAACGTTAGAAAGTTCAACGTTCTTGCATGGTACGCTGCTGCTGCATGTCAATTGAACGGCTGTGGGAGTTCTTGACGATCCTCGAATATTCTTGAAGATGACGTCGCTTATTTTAACTTTTGATGGCATCTGCAAAAAGTCGCAATATTTTAGCATAATTGTAACACACCCATATATATAAATTCTCCTTCTTGTTATGAAAAAATAAAAATTGAAAAGTTACCTCGCGATTGCATTCGTTATGCGGGCAGTACATTTGATCTATAATGATGGGATTGCTGACGTTTTGCATGACGATATCCTCGAACTGGATATTCGACACACTGCCACCATGCAATGCGGGCCAAGTCTTAATTCTCACGCCATTGTCGGTGTCGTATATTTTGCAATTCTTCACATAAATTCCAGACACAGGTTCTTACTTCTCGTACTTTCCTAAACTTCCAATACTAATGACATGCCCGTGTCCGTACCTTACGTTTGTGATTCGTACTTGCCTGCTCCCCCGGCCAATGGAGATGCAATCATCACCGATGATAATGTTTGAATTAATAATGTTGATCTCCTCCGACCGTCCAATGTGAATTCCATCCGTGTTGGGACTATGCCCCGGCGCTTTCACCGAAAATCGCTGGAAGGTAAGGTTTTTACTGCCGAGGAGATTGACGTGGAACTGCTTGCTATCTATGGATGTTACGTCCTCGACTATGCTGTTGGTGACGAAGTCAAACCTTAGGTTCTGATACAGTTTTGATAGAACAGTTACGCAGAGAAAACATAGTTAGTATTACTGCCATGAACAGGCCTATGAATGACCGTCAGTAAAGTAGCGTTCGGATTTTCTTACAACTGGAAGTGCTTTCTTGCATCCGCCGCCACAGCTCTTCCGCTGCCAAGCAATTTCTCCTTGTCCGTCGAAGGCCCCACCACCGGATACCGTTAATCGGTCCAGGTATCTCAATGTAACCCAGCTAGTCTTGCGGTGCTGGCTAGCTTTTGCTGGCGCCACCAACGTTCCTTCCACTTGAAGATGCATGGCACCCTTGCAAGGGCCTAGCAAATCCACCACGCCTAATGAGTACTTCCCTTTTGGTATCACGACTTTACCGGAACCCGCTGCTCCACAAGCCCCCTTCCACGCACTCAGTAAAGCCTAAAAACGAAAACGACAATGAAAGACCTGACAGCAATAATCTAGGAAATACCGTCGCGATATCGAGAACCGAGTTTACTTTCATACCTTAGTGATATCCGACCCCTCCTTCGCACCATATTTTGTGACATCAAAGGTATTGGGCTGAGCTCCGCTGGTAAAGGCAAACAGTAACACCAAATATGCTGCGCACACATGTACCTTGGAACCCATATCTCTCTTTTCAAGGCGCTTCCTCTCTTTCGATATCTACAGCCTATATTGATTTCTAAATGTTTGTGCATTTCTCCTCCTCTATAAGGCCTTTTATATTTCAGGCGGCTCGTTTAATTTACTCAAAGTTTATTACAGGCTGTAGCATTTTCATACATCCCGTTTTCTGTTTTTCCTTTTTGTTTTGCGTTAAATGTTTTGAGCTTAAAAAAAAAAAGCCTACGTACGCTAACCTGCAACTAAAAACTACAACTTCCGCATTTCTCTCTAACATATTCTTTTATATTGGAACCCTTTATAACTTATGCAACAACCTCTTCGTTCTCCCACAATATTCTGGACGTATTGGACGCGAAACGAGCCCGGAGACCGCACCCGCAATTCATTTCCTCACGCGTGCATGTAGGACAAAATTTTGACAAGTACAGTGCAACATGAAAAGAGGAAAACAGAAAAAGAAAAAAAGAACTAACAGGCCGTTATTCCGTCTTTTCTCCTTTGGTACCTGAAGGCGCATCGTATTATTTTACGTGTACTTGATTTTAGCGTCGAAAATATGCTCAGCTTCGATTTTAATTATTTATTTATAATGGAACACAAATATAAAAAAGAAAAAAAAAAGAAAAGGAAAAGAAAGAAAGAAATTCACAATAATAATCTCCGAACATCTTAATATGAGACTTCATCTCTTCACAACGGGATATATGTATATATATTTCTCCTTTTTCCCGAAACAAATAAATACTTCTTGAATAAATGAATAAAGAATTGAAAAAAGAATCAGCACAGTTACATAGCCGATCACGGATAAATGGTTTGTTAGGAAAATAAATTATGCTAGAAAAGCGAAAGGATAAATATTTAGAACAACCTGATATATATTTTTGAACAGCATTATTTTAATTGAAAAGGAAAATGAATTTTGAATTATAATGCTAAGCCCATGACTACAGGAAAATAAATTCCATTATATCAAATTTATTAATTTCAAATTATAGCGTTTCAATTAAAAAGTATCATCTTGAACTTTGATATAGTTGAATTTTAACACCGCAACATAATTTACAGCGCGTTTTAATTTTGAATTTTGATACTATTAAATTACTAAGTTCATTCAATAATATATCTTTTATTATTTCATCTTGCATTCCAAGTTTTATATGTTGATTAACTTTTCAAATAGAAATAGAGGACTTAAAGAAGTATTTATATAGTATTTAATATCAATTGATTTTCTTTTAATATATCTTTTAATATCAATTGATATATTCAGTAATTGGTGAGCTTTTATATTTGTTTAAGTAAAATGAAGCACATTGTTTAATAGGTAAATTTTTTAAATTGATTTTCTATTTTGGATAGAGCTAAATTGAAATCATATCTGACTATGTTCATTTAAATTTAAAAAGTGTAATGATAGTCTTGTAAAATTACTATACTGTGCGTCAGACAAATGAGAAACATTCTCCGTTTAAATTAAGAATCAACAAGTGAGTGCATTAACATCCTCTCGAAATCAACTTTCCTATAATCTTAGGCTTAACATTTGTACAAATAGATTTTGCAGGACCCTTAGATCCGGTGTACTGGAGGTTAACGTTAGAAAGTTCAACGTTTTTGCATGGTACGCTGCTGCTGCATGTCAATTGAACGGCTGTGGGCGTTCTTGACGATCCTCGAATATTCTTGAAGATGACGTCGCTTATTTTAACTTTTGATGGCATCTGCAAAAAGTCGCAATATTTTAGCATAATTGTAACACACCCATATATAGAAATTCTCCTTCTTGTTATGAAAAAATAAAAATTGAAAAGTTACCTTGCGATTGCATTCGTTATGCGGGCAGTACATTTGATCTATTATGATGGGATTGCTGACGTTTTGCATGACGATATCCTCGAACTGGATATTCGACACACTGCCACCATGCAATGCGGGCCAAGTCTTAATTCTCACGCCATTGTCGGTGTCGTATATTGTGCAATTCTTCACAAAAATTCCAGACACAGGTTCTTTCTTCTCGTACTTTCCTAAACTTCCAATACTAATGCCATGCCCGTGTCCGCACCTTACGTTTGTGATTCATACTTGCCTGCTCCCCCGGCCAATGGAGATGCAATCATCACCGGTGATAATGTTTGAATTAATAATGTTGATCTCCTCCGGCCGTCCAATGTGAATTCCATCCGTGTTGGGACTATGCCCCGGCGCTTTCACCGAAAATCGCTGGAAGGTAAGGTTTTTGCTGCCGAGGAGATTCACGTGGAACTGCTTGCTATCTATGGATGTCACGTCCTTGACTATGCTGTTGGTGACGAAGTCAAACCTTAGGTTCTGATACAGTTTTGATAGAACAGTTACGCAGAGAAAACGTAGTTAGTATTACTGCCATGAACGGGCCTATGAATGACCGTTAGTAAAGTAGCGTTCGGATTTTCTTACAACTGGAAGTGCTTTCTTGCATCCGCCGCCACAGCTCTTCCGCTGCCAAGCAATTTCTCCTTGTCCGTCGAAGGCCCCACCACCGGATACCGTTAATCGGTCCAGGTATCTCAATGTAACCCAGCTATTCTTGCGGTGCTGGCTAGCTTTTGATAGCGCCACCAACGTTCCTTCCACTTGAAGATGCATGGCACCCTTGCAAGGGCCTAGCAAATCCACCACGCCTAATGAGTACTTCCCTTTTAGTATCACGACTTTGCCGGAACCCGCTGCTCCACAAGCCCCCTTCCACGCACTCAGTAAAGCCTAAAAACGAAAACGGCAATGAAAGACCTGACAGCAATAATCTAGGAAATACCGTCGCGATATCGAGAACCGAGTTTACTTTCATACCTTAGTGATATCCGACCCCTCCTTCGCACCATATTTTGTGACATCAAAGGTATTGGGCTGAGCTCCGCTGGTAAAGGCAAACAGTAACACCAAATATGCTGCGCACACATGTACCTTGGAACCCATATCTCTCTTTTCAAGGCGCTTCCTCTCCTTCGATATCTACAGCCTATATTGATTTCTAAATGTTTGTGCATTTCTCCTCCTCTGTAAGGCCTTTTATATTTCAGGCGGCTCGTTTAATTTACTCAAGGTTTATTACAGGCTGTAGCATTTTCATACATCCCGTTTTCTGTTTTTCCTTTTTGTTTTGCGTTAAATGTTTTGAGCTTAAAAAAAAAAAGGCCTACGTACGCTAACCTGCAACTAAAAACTACAACTTCCGCATTTCTCTCTAACATATTCTTTTATATTGGAACCCTTATAACTTATGCAACAACCTCTTCGTTCTCCCACAATATTCTGGACGTATTGGACGCGAAACGAGCCCGGAGACCGCACCCGCAATTCATTTCCTCACGCGTGCATGTAGGACAAAATTTTGACAAGTACAGTGCAACATGAAAAGAGGAAAACAGAAAAAGAAAAAAAGAACTAACAGGCCGTTATTCCGTCTTTTCTCCTTTGGTACCTGAAGGCGCATCGTATTATTTTACGTGTACTTGATTTTAGCGTCGAAAATATGCTCAGCTTCGATTTTAATTATTTATTTATAATGGAACGCAAATATAAAAAAGAAAAAAAAAGAAAAGGAAAAGAAAGAAAGAAATTCACAATAATAATCTCCGAACATCTTAATATGAGACTTCATCTCTTCACAACGGGATATATGTATATATATATTTCTCCTTTTTCCCGAAACAAATAAATACTTCTTGAATAAATGAATAAAGAATTGAAAAAAGAATCAGCACAGTTACATAGCCGATCACGGATAAATGGTTTATTAGGAAAATAAATTATGCTAGAAAAGCGAAAGGATAAATATTTAGAACAACCTGATATATATTTTTGAACAGCATTATTTTAATTGAAAAGGAAAATGAATTTTGAATTATAATGCTAAGCCCATGACTACAGGAAAATAAATTCCATTATATCAAATTTATTAATTTCAAATTATAGCGTTTCAATTAAAAAGTATCATCTTGAACTTTGATATAGTTGAATTTTAACACCGCAACATAATTTACAGCGCGTTTTAATTTTGAATTTTGACACTATTAAATTACTAAGTTCATTCAATAATATATCTTTTATTATTTCATCTTGCATTCCAAGTTTTATATGTTGATTAACTTTTCAAATAGAAATAGAGGACTTAAAGAAGTATTTATATAGTATTTAATATCAATTGATTTTCTTTTAATATATCTTTTAATATCAATTGATATATTCAGTAATTGGTGAGCTTTTATATTTGTTTAAGTAAAATGAAGCACATTGTTTAATAGGTAAATTTTTTAAATTGATTTTCTATTTTGGATAGAGCTAAATTGAAATCATATCTGACTATGTTCATTTAAATTTAAAAAGTGTAATGATAGTCTTGTAAAATTACTATACTGTGCGTCAGACAAATGAGAAACATTCTCCGTTTAAATTAAGAATCAACAAGTGAGTGCATTAACATCCTCTCGGAATCAACTTTCCTATAATCTTAGGCTTAACATTTGTACAAATAGATTTTGCAGGACCCTTAGATCCGGTGTACTGGAGGTTAACGTTAGAAAGTTCAACGTTCTTGCATGGTACGCTGCTGCTGCATGTCAATTGAACGGCTGTGGGCGTTCTTGACGATCCTCGAATATTCTTGAAGATGACGTCGCTTATTTTAAATTTTGATGGCATCTGCAAAAAGTCGCAATATTTTAGCATAATTGTAACACACCCATATATATAAATTCTCCTTCTTGTTGTGAAAAAATAAAAATTGAAAAGTTACCTTGCGATTGCATTCGTTATGCGGGCAGTACATTTGATCTATAATGATGGGATTGCTGACGTTTTGCATGACGATATCCTCGAACTGGATATTCGACACACTGCCACCATGCAATGCGGGCCAAGTCTTAATTCTCACGCCATTGTCGGTGTCGTATATTGTGCAATTCTTCACATAAATTCCAGACACAGGTTCTTCCTTCTCGTACTTTCCTAAACTTCCAATACTAATGCCATGCCCGTGTCCGCACCTTACGTTTGTGATTCGTACTTGCCTGCTCCCCCGGCCAATGGAGATGCAATCATCACCGGTCATAATGTTTGAATCAATAATGTTGATCTCCTCCGACCGTCCAATGTGAATTCCATCCGTGTTGGGACTATGCCCCGGCGCTTTCACCGAAAATCGCTGGAAGGTAAGGTTTTTGCTGCCGAGGAGATTGACGTGGAACTGCTTGCTATCTATGGATGTCACGTCCTCGACTATGCTGTTGGTGACGAAGTCAAACCTTAGGTTCTGATACAGTTTTGATAGAACAGTTACGCAGAGAAAACGTAGTTAGTATTACTGCCATGAACGGGCCTATGAATGACCGTTAGTAAAGTAGCGTTCGGATTTTCTTACAACTGGAAGTGCTTTCTTGCATCCGCCGCCACAGCTCTCCCGCTGCCAAGCAATTTCTCCTTGTCCGTCGAAGGCCCCACCACCGGATACCGTTAATCGGTCCAGGTATCTCAATGTAACCCAGCTATTCTTGCGGTGCTGGCTAGCTTTTGCTGGCGCCACCAACGTTCCTTCCACTTGAAGATGCATGGCACCCTTGCAAGGGCCTAGCAAATCCACCACGCCTAATGAGTACTTCCCTTTTGGTATCACGACTTTGCCGGAACCCGCTGCTCCACAAGCCCCCTTCCACGCACTCAGTAAAGCCTAAAAACGAAAACGGCAATGAAAGACCTGACAGCAATAATCTAGGAAATACCGTCGCGATATCGAGAACCGAGTTTACTTTCATACCTTAGTGATATCCGACCCCTCCTTCGCACCATATTTTGTGACATCAAAGGTATTGGGCTGAGCTCCGCTGGGAAAGGCGAACAGTAACACCAAATATGCTGCGCACACATGTACCTTGGAACCCATATCTCTCTTTTCAAGGCGCTTCCTCTCCTTCGATATCTACAGCCTATATTGATTTCTAAATGTTTGTGCATTTCTCCTCCTCTGTAAGGCCTTTTATATTTCAGGCGGCTCGTTTAATTTACTCAAGGTTTATTACAGTGTAATACCCGGCTAGATTCAGACATCGGAATTCCTACCGTCCGGGGGAGTTCGAGGATGTCAGAGGTCTCTGGAAGGGTAAGAGAAAGTTTTCTAAAATATTTTCAAGTGTTTTAAAGGTTTAGCGTAGAAAAGGATTGAGTTTTGAAGAGATATGGCCAAGGAGGCATTTTGCCATGTTCGGCCCCCTAAGGTTAAGTTCGGCCGCCTAAAGTTCCCTAGTTTCGGCCCCCGAAGGTTAAGTTCGGCCGCCGAAGGTTGCATAGTTTTGCATGCGATTCGGCAGCCGAACCTGAGGCGGTTGCTCATCTATAAGGGCACCGAGTGGCAGAAAAAGGAGGAGGTTTCTTCTCTCCTTCTGACCTAGGTGAGGTCTTGATCTCCTTAAAGTATTTTCATGGTTTTTCTTCAAATCTTTCACGGTTGTAATGAGTTTTACCCTTGTTTTGAAGAGTTGTGA
>NC_035177.2:7901955-7911958 GCF_001659605.2 Manihot esculenta | reverse complement strand
GAAGCAATAAAGGAATGAGAAGCACCGGGTCCATCAAAGCATACACATCTGAACACCCAATGATGAGATTACCTGACACCACTGTGTTCGATGTATTAGCCTCCTCCTGAGTCATAGTGAAAATCCGTGCTGGGGCTACAGGATTTCCACCTCGGGAACCTGCTGCTGAAGTAGAGGCTGCCCCTCTCCCTCTACCTCTGCCACTACTCTGAGGCATGGCTGGAGCCACTGGCTGCCCTACGCTGTGCTACACTGCCTGAACTCATCTGCTGGGAAGGTGCCACAAAAGTCACCTAAGGACACTCTCGAGCAAAATGCCCCACCTGTCCACATCTAAAACAGGCTGAAGATCCCAACTGACAAGCTCCTCTGTGTGGTCTTCCACATCTCCTACATGCTGGAATAGTTGTGCCAGAGCTTGAGCCACTACCCATTCCCAGACCAGACTTGACTTTACTCCAGAACCTACTCTTTGTTCCTTTTGCCTTATCCCATCGTTTGCTACCTGAAGTGCCTGAAATGGGGGCCTTAGAACCCGAAGCCTGTGCCTGAGACTGGTTTTGAATCTTGGCACTAGCTTCCATCTTCCTAGCTGCATCCACAATAGAGTGGAAACTCTCCTTTTCTGCTGGAAGGATCAAAGAAGAATACCTGGGATGAAGTCTTAGGGTATATCTTCTAGCTTTCTTCTGATCAGTATCATAGGCCTGACCCACGTACTGAAGCAAATCTAGAAACTTATCTGTAAATTCATCAACTGTCATCTCATCTGTTTGTCTTAACTGTTCAAACTCTATTAGCTTCATCTCCCTGGAGCTATCAGGAAAAGCCCATCCTGCAAACTCATTAGCAAATTCTCCCCACGACATACTGTTCAGTCTAGGCTCTATATAGTTCCTAAACCATTCCCGAGCCTTCCTACACTTTAGTGTAAACCCTGCCATCTCAATGGCTCTACTACCATCCGCACCCAACTCATCAGTAATCATTTTGACACATCTCAGATACTCAAATGGATCATCTCCTGTATAAAACTTAGGAGCATCCAATTTAAGGTACTCAGTCATCTGTACCTTACTCCCAGATGAACTAGGTGGAGGTATTTGTGCAACAGGGACTGCTGGTTCTGTTTGTGGTGGTGGAGGTACTGGTTCATTTATTTCTGGGTGTGCTGCACTTGGGTGAATAGGGGAGGGTGGATACATAGGATATGGTGGATATGATGGGTAATAGTAAGGATATGGCATATATGGCATAGATGTAGGATATGGGTCAAATCGAGAGTACTCCGACATACCTTCCATTGGATACTCTGGAACCTGGGAAACAACTGGATAATCAAAACCTGAGACCTGAACACCTCCCAGAGATTCTCCCATACCTTCATCCATAGACAGATCAGTCTCCATGGCCTCCCTCTCTTCCTCAGATCTACCTCCTCTAACTATCCCTCTTCTGCTCTCGTCTACAGACCTTCTAGGGTCTATTGACATGCCTTCCCTGCTAGATCTCTGAGACCTTGCCCTCGGCAATGTAGGAGGACGAGCAGCTAATCCCTCACTACCTGATGTGTAACGACCCGAAAATGGACCGTTACCGGCGCTAGGATTCAGGTCGGCATAAGGCTGCCAGAACCCGTAGCAAGCCTGCTATACTCTCTGTGTACCTGTAAAAACTCATACATGATCATATATTTTCTGTGAAAATAAAAACTTTTCTTTAAACTCTGGCTTAACCTGTGCATGCACAATCTCTATACTTTATACTCTGTACCCCTGACTAGAGCTTGCTCTAGATGGGCTAACTCATACCTGTTAAGCCTGGTTTTTCACCTGTTTGTAAAACAGTTATATAACTTGATCATGTATACAAAAGACTTATAAAACAGAATAACTAAGTCAAGCACATTTTAACTATTTACACAACTAATACATCTCTTTAATATTACATATCCACTCTAACTATTACAAACTCTTTATTTGTTTTTATGCACCTCTGACTTGCCCTTGTACAACCTGTAAACTGAAACCTGCAAACCTGGGAATAAGGGAGAGGGATGAGCTCTATAGCCCAGTGAGTAGAACAATAGCACCTGTCATTAAAACATGCTCTTATGGAATGCATCATATCACAGACAATTCACATCCAGGGTAAATCTGTCACCACATAGTCCCAGTATCTAATCCGTGCCAGGCCGTCGACTGGGGTCCTGGTCTACCTGTCATGCATACATACAACCATACATACATACACACGTATTTTAAATTTCCAGGCCAGTGATGAGGTCCTGGGTTTTTAGAAATAAGAAATCTGCCAGGCCATCGCAGGGGGTCCTGGACTTCCTGTGCACACACAAACCTGTCAGGCCGTAGAATGGGGTCCTGAACTCTCTATACCTGCCAGGCCGTAGAATGGGGTCCTGGACTTCCTGTCTGGGACTATTGGATCATTCAGCCTTTACCCACATCAACAAATAACGATGCAATGTAACATAGTCGTGGGTACTAATGCAAGCAACCTATGGCATAATCATGATGCATGAGATATGCTAAAACATTCCATTAGTCAATTAAAAGTTTAAGTTTAGTTCCACTCACCTCTGACTGACTCTGACTGACTCTGCAGGCTCCTGAAGCGGTACTCACTACTGAACTCTCTGGTTCCTCTGGTCTGTGCCTACACAGATAGACTTAAATGAGGGACCAAACATACTCTAACATATCTCTAAACATCTCCCCAAAAACCCCTTAAAACACCGTAGAACAACCATGGAAAACATGTAAAGGAAAGCTGGACAGGGTACTTTCGGCGGCAGGTTCGGCGGCCGAAAGTCCCAAACAGAGCCGAACATGCAAAAACACTCGGGGGCAAGCTGTGGCAACCAAGCCACCATGCAAGTGGTTCGGCGGCCGAATGATCCTTCGGCTGCCGAACCTGAGTTCATCCAGAACTCAGTTTCAAGGGCAAACCATCTCCTCCTTCCCTTCACTCACTCCAAACATGCATATACCAACTCCTCAACACACAGATACATATGATCACAGGGGTCCAAAACTATGGAATAACTCCAAACAACAAATCAAACATAACACATAAACATGTATACATGCATAACTCATCAAAACGATCATTTAAGAACCTAAACATGCATCTCCTTTCACAAATCCCCCTAAAACCTTCAGAAACCATATGCACGACCATCACTTACCTCCTGTAGTAAGAAGCTACACACTCTGAACAAGGGAAAACGGATCACCTCCTCTCACACTCTCAAACTCTCTCAAACTCACTTTTTGCTTCACAACCCTCAAAACATGGTAAACGAGCAAACTCCTGCATGAGCTGCTCAAACTCAGCAAATAAACCAAGGAAGACGTGGCCAACTTCTGGCAACAAGTTGGACACAACACCTGTCCACAATGCTGACTAAGGATGGCTCAAAAGCTGGCTGACCAACACAGCTTCGGCTGCCGAATCGCATGCAAAACCATGCAACATTCGGGGGCCGAACCTGACCTTCGGAAGCCAAACATTGGGCACTTTCGGCGGCCGAACTTATCTTCGGCGGCCGAACTTGGCTCCTCTGCCTTGGTTCATTTCAACTCAAAACTCAAAACTAAAGAACGGTAAAACCATCAAACACCTCATAACACATAGAAACCATAACTCCTACCCTTATATAGAATCCCAACACCTCGGATTCCATCAGACAAAAGAAATTCCGGTGCCGGATTCTAGCCGGGTATTACATTCTCCCCTCCTTAAGAACATTCGTCCTCGAATGTTCCTAAAACATACAAGGAACACATGAATTGGAGAAAACTAACCTCAAAACAAATATGGATACTGCTGGAGCATAGACTCCCGCGTCTCCCACGTGCACTCTTCTAGATTATGGTGGTTCCATAACACTTTCACCATCGGAATCTCCTTGTTCCTTAGCTGTCTGATCTGTGTGTCCAGAATCCGCACTGGTTGCTCTATATAGGTGAGATCTGTATGAATCTCTACCTCAGGCTCACTCAGAACCTGATTCGGATTTGACACGAACTGTCGTAGCATAGAAACATGAAATACCGGGTGAATTCTTTCCATAGAAACAGGTAAATCCAGCTTATACGACACATTTCCGATCCTCTGCAACACCTCAAAGGGTCCAATGTACCGTGGAGCCAATTTACCTTTCTTGCCAAAACGAACCACTCCTTTCATTGGAGACACCTTCAGCAATACCCAATTACCCTCTTGAAATTCTAACTGCTTTCTACGAACGTCTGCATAACTTTTCTGTCTACTCTGAGCTGTTCTAATTCTTTCTCTGATCATGGGCACCATTCTACTGGTAATGTCTACTAACTCTGGCCCTGCCATAGCCTTTTCTCCTATCTCTTCCCAGCAAACTGGTGATCTGCATTTCCTCCCATATAACGCCTCATAAGGAGCCATCCCAATGCTAGCATGATGACTGTTATTGTAGGCAAACTCTACCAAAGGTAGATGCTGCCTCCAAGAACCGCCAAAGTCTAACACACATAGGCGAAGCATATCCTCTATGGTTTGGATGGTCCTTTCTGACTGTCCATCAGTCTGTGGGTGGAAAGCAGTACTAAACTCCAATCGCGTGCCCATCGCACTCTGCAGACTCCGCCAAAAGCGGGAGGTAAACTGAGGTCCTCTATCTGAAACTATAGACACTGGAACTCCATGTAATCTCACTATTTCATCCAGATAGACCTGTGCCAACTTATCCACAGAATAGTTACTCCGTACTGGAAGAAAATGAGCAGATTTTGTGAGTCTGTCCACAATCACCCATATAGAGTCTATCCTGTTGGACACTGCTGGTAAACCCACTACAAAGTCCATGGCTATGTTCTCCCATTTCCATTCTGGAATTGGTAATGGGTTAAGCATTCCGGCTGGTTTTTGATGCTCTAATTTCACCCTCTGACAAACCTCACAAGCTGTCACGAACTGTGCCACTTCCTTCTTCATGGCTGGCCACCAATAGACCCTTTTCAGATCCTGATACATCTTGGTGGCTCCTGGGTGAACACTATACTTCGCATTATGAGGTTCCCTCATAATGGCTTCCTTCACACTGCCCCTATCTGGTACACAAAGTCGACTCCCATAGCGAAGGATCCCTTTGCTGTCAAATCTGAACTCTGCACTGTTGCCTGACTGACCAGTCCTGGCAATTTTCATCAATTCAGGGTCCTCCTGCTGTCTCTGAGCTATCTGCTCCAGAAACACAGGTGTCACTCTAATCTGTGCTATCAACGCACCTGCATCAGACAACTCTAACTGTAACCCTTCATCAATGAGCTTATAAAGCTCCATCACAACTGGTCTCCGCTCTGCTGCTATATGGGATAAACTGCCTAATGACTTCCGGCTGAGGGCGTCTGCCACGATATTCGCCTTACCTGGATGATACTGGATCTTACAATCATAATCACTGAGCAATTCTACCCATCTCCGCTGCCTCAGATTCAGCTCTCTTTGACTCAAGATGTACTGTAAACTCTTGTGATCCGTGAAGATCTCGCATTTAACTCCGTAGAGGTAATGCCTCCACATCTTAAGTGCAAAGATAACTGCTGCCATCTCTAGGTCATGGGTGGGGTAATTCAACTCGTGCTTCTTTAACTGTCTCGAAGCATAAGCTATCACCCTATCACTCTGCATCAATACACAACCCAATCCTACTCGAGATGCATCACAGAACACTGTGAAGTCCTCATTACTCACAGGCAGAGCTAACACTGGTGCTGTGGTTAATCTCCTCTTGAGCTCCTCAAAGCTCTCTTCACACTGGTCTGACCAGACAAACTTCTGGTTCTTCTGAGTCAATTTGGTCATAGGAGCTGCTATCTTTGAGAAGTTCTGAACGAACCTCCTGTAGTAACCTGCCAGTCCCAGAAAGCTTTTAATCTCAGTTACTGTCGTGGGTCTGGACCAGTTAGCTACAGCCTCTATCTTCTTGGGGTCTACCTCAATACCCTCTGCTGATACTACATGTCCCAAGAAGGCAATGCTCCGTAACCAAAACTCACACTTCGAGAACTTGGCATATAAACCATGCTCTCTCAGTGTCTGCAAAACAATCCTCAAATGCTGGGCATGCTCCTCTGCATCTCTGGAATACACTAAGATATCATCGATAAACACAATGACAAAGTGATCCAGAAACTCACTGAATACCCTGTTCATGAGATCCATAAATGCTGCAGGGGCGTTAGTCAACCCGAACGGCATCACTAAGAACTCATAATGCCCATATCTGGTTCTGAAAGCTGTCTTAGACACATCTGCCTCTCTCACTCTCAACTGATGATACCCGGATCTCAGATCTATTTTCGAGAAACAACCTGCTCCAGCTAGCTGATCAAATAGATCATCAATCCGAGGTAAGGGATACCTATTCTTGATAGTGACCTTGTTCAACTGTCTATAGTCGATACAAAGTCTGAGGGATCCATCCTTCTTTCTGACAAAGAGCACTGGAGCACCCCAAGGTGAGGTACTAGGGCGGATGAAACCCTTATCTACCAAGTCCTGCAACTGTTCTTTCAACTCTTTTAACTCTGCTGGTGCCATCCTGTAGGGAGGAATAGAGATAGGTCTGGTACCTGGCAGTAATTCAATTTCAAACCCTATCTCCCTATCAGGTGGTAGTCCTGGCAAATCGTCTGGGAACACATCGAGAAACTCTCGAACTACTGGTACTGTGGCTGGTTCCCTAACCTGACTGTCTAGCTCTCTCACATGAGCTAGAAACCCCTGACAACCCCTCCTAAGCAAACGACGAGCCTGAAGGGCTGAAATCATACCTCTGGGTGTACCTCTCCTGTCTCCTCTGAAGACACACTCTGACCCATCCTGGTCTCTGAGACTCACTATCTTCTCTCGACAGTCCAACGTAGCACTATATGTAGATAACCAATCCATCCCTAGAATGACATCAAAATCCGTCAAATCTAGAACCACAAGGTCAGCTGGAAGGTATCTACCCTCTATAAACACTGGACTGAAACGACAGACTGACACTGCCACTGATGGGTCACATCTAGGTCCACTGACCCAGAGAGGATACTCTAACTCAGAACTGATCAAACCCAATCGCTCTATGGCTCTCGAAGCAATAAAGGAATGAGAAGCACCGGGGTCCATCAAAGCATACACATCTGAACACCCAATGATGAGATTACCTGACACCACTGTGTTCGACGTGTTAGCCTCCTCCTGTGTCACTGTGAAAATCCGTGCTGGGGCTACCGGATTTCCACCTCGGGAACCTGCTGCTGAAGTAGAGGCTACCCCTCTCCCTCTACCTCTGCCACTACTCTGAGGCATGACTGGAGCTGCTGGCCGTACAACTGGCTGTACCACACTGCCTGAACTCATCTGCTGGGATGGTGCAAAAGTCATCTGCGGACAATCCCGAGCAATATGCCCTTCCTGTCCACATCGAAAACAAGCTGTAGATCCCAACCGACAAACTCCTCCATGTGGTTTTCCGCATCGTCTGCAGACTGGAGCTGTGCCAGAGCTTGAGCCACTACCTATTCCCAGACCTGACTTGACTTTACTCCAGAACCTTTCCTTGTTCCTCTTGCTCTATCCCATCTCTTACTGCCTGTACCTGAACTGGGGGCCTTAGAACCCGAAGCCTGTGCCTTTGACTGTTTCTGAATATTGGCACTAGCTTCCATTTCCTGGCTGCATCTATAATCGAGTGAAAACTCTCCTTTTCTGCTGGAAGGATCAAAGAAGAATACCTGGGATGAAGTCTCATAGTATATCTCCTTGCCTTCTTCTGATCAGTATCATAGGCTTGACCCACATACTGAAGCAAATCCAGGAACTTATCTGTGAACTCATCAACAGTCATCTCATCTGTTTGTCTCAACTGTTCAAATTCAATTATCTTTCATCTCCCTGGAACTGTCAGGAAAAGCCCACCCTGCAAACTCATTGGCGAACTCTCCCCATGACATACTGTCCATTCTAGGCTCCACATAATTCTTAAACCATTCTCTGGCTTTCTGCATTTAATGTGAAACCTGCCATCTCAATGGCTCTCCTATCATCTGCTCCCAATTCGCTGGTGATCATCCTAACTGCTCTGAGGTAATCAAATGGATCATCTCCCTGTGTTGTATTTAGGAGCATCCAATTTCAAATACTCCGTCATTTGGACTTTACCTCCAGATGAGCTAGGTTCATGTCTATCAACAACAGGGGCTACTGGTTCTGGTGGTGGTACTGGTTCATTTGGCTCTAGTGTGCTGCACTTGGATGGGTAGGGGAAGATGGATACATAGGATATGGTGGATATGAATGGGTAATAGTGAGGATATGGCATATATGGCATGTATGTAGGATATGGTCAAAGTACTCCGACATCCCCTCCATCGGATACTCTGGCTCCTGAAACAAGGAGGATAACCAAAACCTGAGGCCTGAGCACCTCCCTGCGACTCTCCCATACCTTCCTCAAAACTGTCTATACCCATGCTGTCATCTATCTCCCATAGCTTCCCTCCTTTCCTCTGATCTTTCTCCCCTCACTGTTCCTCTTCTGCTCTCGTCGACAGACCTTCTAGGGTCTATTGACGTACCTTCCCTGCTAGATCTCTGAGACCTTGCCCTTGGCAATGCAGGAGGACGAGCAGCTGGTCTCTCATTCTCTGGTGGGACTCCAGTCAATCGAGCTGATCGACGAGTTCCTCGCATCTTTACTCTGGAAACACAACATATAACATACCACTTTAGCACATAAACATCACATATCAACTCATACACATGCAACACTCATGGCATATCATAGCAGATAGGACTCAAGACCCTATCCTAGTGGACATGATTTCCTATTGTGCTTGACCACTTCTAACCTGTCTGAGCCCAACACTGTCTCTATAGGTCCGATCATGTGAACCTAGGGCTCTGATACCAATCTGTAACGACCCCAAAAAGGACCGTCACCGGCGCTAGGATTCAGGTCGGCTTAAGGCCGCCAGAACCCGTAGCAAGCCTGCTATACTCTCTGTGTACCTGTAAACCTCATACATGATCATACATTTTCAGTGAAAATAAAACTCTTTTCTGAACCAAGGCTTAACCTGTGCATGCACTATCTCTGTACTCTGTACTCATGTACTCTGTACTCTGTATCCCTGACTAGAGCTTGCTCTAGATGGGTTCATTCATACCTGTTAAGCCTGGTTTTCACATACAGGAAAACATATATACATATACAGATCATGTACAACACATACATCACTAGGTCAAGCAACAACTATTACATCTCTTTAATATTACATGTCCACTCTAAGCTATTACAGATCTCTTTACTTTTTCTGTACTCTGCTGGACTGTCCCCTGTACACTGTACACTGAACCTGCAAAACTGGGGTTAAGGGAGTGGGATGAGCTCTATAGCCCAGTGAGTAGAACAGTAAAACATCTCAGTAAAATATGATCTCATGGAATGCACCATATCACAGACAAGCCACATCAAGAGTAAACCTGTCACCACATAGTCCCAGTAACTCTGTGCCAGGGCGTAGAATCGAGCACCTGGTCTTCCTGTCATATATGTATATGTGTATATAACACCTGTGAACTTACCATTGCCAGGGCGTAGTCAAAGGCTCCTGGACTTTGCTATATACCTGCCAGGGCGTAGTCAAAGGCTCCTGGTCTTTGCTATACGTGCCAGGGCGTAGTCAAAGGCTCCTGGACTTCCTGTCTGAGACTATTGGATCATTCAGCATTCACTCACATCACCAAATAACAATGCAATGCAACATAGTCGTGAATACTAATGCAATCAACCTATGGCATAAACATGATGCATGAGATATGCTAAAAACAGGTTGTGGTTTCAATTAAAAGTCATAAGTTTAGTTCCACTCACCTCTGGCTATCTGGACTGACTGACTCTGCAGGTTTACCTCTGGAGCAGTACTCACTGCTGCTCTCTCTGGTTCCTCTG